>NC_079453.1:7205831-7505831 GCF_903798145.1 Danio aesculapii
GTGAGCATGTGCACACTGTAAAAAAAATGCTGTAAAATTTACAGTATTACTAGCAATTTTGGATGCTAGTAATACTGTAAAATTTACAGGTGCACTATAAATTAATTACAATTGTGGTGTAAAGCTACAGCTCAGTTTTAATTGTTAATTTACAGTGCAACTGTAAATTTAGCCAGAAACACTGTCAAAATTGCAATATTGTAAATTTTACAGCATTTTTTACAGTTCTTGCATAGGTAAGTAACTACAAGGTAAATTTTGAGTCATTTCGAACTTTAACAAGCTAGTAGACACTCTTGTGCTTTGATCAGTGCAGCAACAAATGGCAGCAAGCCATTGAAATGAATGGATATCATAGCGCAGTGCTTTCCACATCCAGTGTGAAAGTAGCTTCAAATGAACAGTGATTACAGCCGGAGGGAGAGTGAAACCAGTGTGCTGAACACCAATAGACATTGTGGCACAGCATAGCCTTTTTTTGGCTTTGTTGGTGGTGAACCAGTCAAGAGGTGTCACTGTTGCCAAAACAGCACCTTAGAACTATTGCAGGAACAAGTATACTACTTAGAAATTTCCTATCTGCACACTATTTGAGCAGACTTTGCTTTTCTAGTGAGGATGTGCACATAGTAAAAAAATTGCTGTAAAATTTACAGTATTACTAGCAATTTCAGTTGCCAGTAATACTGTAAAATTTACAAGTGCACTGTGAATTAACAATTACAATTGTGGTGTAAAGCTACAGCACAGTTGTAATTGTTAATTTACAATGCACCTGTAAATTTTGCCAGAAATACTGTCAAAATTGCAATACTGTAAATTTTACAGCATTTTTTACAGTTCCTGCATAGGTAAGTAACTACAGAGTAAAATTTTGAGTCATTTCGAACTTTAACGAGCTAGTAGACACTCTTGTGCTTTGATCAGTGCAGCAACAAATGTCAGCAAGCCATTGAAATGAATGGATTTCATAGCGCAGTGCTTTCCACATCCAGTGTGAAAGTAGCTTCAAATGAACAGTGATTACAGCCGGAAGGAGAGTGAAACCAGTGTGCTGAACACCAATAGACATTGTGGCACAGCATAGCCTTTTTTGGCTTTGTTGGTGGTGAACCAGTCAAGAGGTGTCACTGTTGCCAAAACAGCACCTTAGAACTATTGCAGGAACAAGTATACTACTTAGAAATTTCCTATCTGCACACTATTTGAGCAGACTTTGCTTTTCTAGTGAGGATGTGCACATAGTAAAAAAATTGCTGTAAAATTTACAGTATTACTAGCAATTTCAGTTGCCAGTAATACTGTAAAATTTACAAGTGCACTGTGAATTAACAATTACAATTGTGGTGTAAAGCTACAGCACAGTTGTAATTGTTAATTTACAGTGCACCTGTAAATTTTGCCAGAAATACTGTCAAAATTGCAATACTGTAAATTTTACAGCATTTTTTACAGCTCTTGCATAGGTAAGTAACCACAGAGTAAAATTTTGAGTCATTTCGAACTTTAACGAGCTAGTAGACACTCTTGTGCTTTGATCAGTGCAGCAACAAATGGCAGCAATCCATTGAAATGAATGGATTTCATAGCGCAGTGCTTTCCACATCCTGTGTGAAAGTAGCTTCAAATGAACAGTGATTACAGCCGGAGGGAGAGTGAAACCAGTATGCTGAACACCATTAGACATTGTGGCACAGCATAGCCTTTTTTGGCTTTGTTGGTGGTGAACCAGTCAAGAGGTGTCACTGTTGCCAAGACAGCACCTTAGAACTATTGCAGGAACAAGTATACTACTTAGAAATTTCTCATCTGCACACTATTTGAGCAGACTTTGCTTTTCTAGTGAGGATGTGCACATAGTAAAAAAATTGCTGTAAAATTTACAGTATTACTAGCAATTTCAGTTGCCAGTAATACTGTAAAATTTACAAGTGCACTGTAAATTAACAATTACAATTGTGGTGTAAAGCTACAGCACAGTTGTAATTGTTAATTGCACCTGTAAATTTTGCTAGTAATACTGTAAAAATTGCCAGTAATACCAAAAATTTACAAGCACACCGTAAAGTAATAATTACAATTGTACTGTAAAACTAAAGTACAATTGTAATTGTTAATTTACAGTGCACTTGTAAATTTTACAGTATTACTGACAACGAAAATTGCCAGTAATACTGTAAGTAACTACAGATTAGAATATTCAGTAATTTTGAACTGTAACAAGTTAATAGACGCTCTTGTGCTTTGGTCAAATGTCAAACAAATTGGTCAAACAAATGTCAGCAAGCCATTGAAATGAATGGATTTCATTGCGCAGTGCTTTCCGTGTCCAGTGTGAAAGCAGCTTCGAATGGACAGTGATTACAGCTGGTGGGAGAGTGAAACCAGCGCATTGAACACCACTGGGCACAGTATAGCATTTTTTTTGCTCATATTTTTGTCTGAAATCCAAAACTGCCATTTTCTGCTGATAATTCACAGTGCCTAAAATTTGGTGCATCCCTACAAACTCTTCCAGGCCTCAGCTATATCTACAGCATTTTAGGTTGAAGGTCTCGTGATGTGCTTTGAAATGTGCATTTTTTTTATTCAATGTTTGACGTGATCTGTAAAACAGAGAGGGCAGGACATAAAGTAGCTCCTCCCCTTTTAAAAAAGCATCCAATAGCGTTTTGTTTTATCACAGCTCTGCCAGTGAGAGTGGTTGAGCTCAAGCACATCAAATGAAAAGTGTCTTGAAGGGGGCGAGGCATGTTGGATACTAGAGAGAATTTGATTGGTTAAGATTTGATGAGAAACTGAAGTATGACGTAAAAAAAAAAACCGTTGATCCATTTAGGCGGAAGTGACAAACTGCAAGCTGTTTATATCAGTTTTATATCTTCTAAATTCAAATTTTGGCATGGTTTTGTACCACACTAGCTTATAGATATCCTTGACGACTAACATCTATAAAACGTTATTTTAACTTCGCTGGATCCTGGAGAATTGACTCATATTTCTTTTGGGAGACAAAAACTATTTGATGTTTGAAACTTTGAAGAATTTGACCTTTTTTACATTAACAAACAGCTAAATTACACACTATTTGAAAGGCACCATCTTAAAAACTGGTTTTAAACTGCATCTTCTGTATCTCAGTAGGCGATTGTTGGCTGATAAGCTGCAAAGTGGACCACAGTGATAATCTCTCAGAGCAGCTTCATTCACCACAGCACTTATGTTTTGACCATCGTCTTTCCTCTAGCTCTGTTTTCTTGTTTAAGCAGACATCATTACTGTGGAATGTACCAGTCTGAATCAGGCTCATGCATTAGCCGAATACCTGCCGCTCTATCATTCAGCACACCTTGTCTTCCTCCTCGCCATCTGTGTGTTTAGTTTCGAGAAAGACACTTGAAACTGATGAAAATGAACTCCCTTGTTTCAACTTCGACACATGGAAATGAATTCCGGTAACAGATCTCATTAGAGGTGTTTTTCCATGGATGGTTTGGAATTAAAATTTGACAAAAATCAAATGCATTTAAATCCATTATGGACACCATTTTAAAAACAAACCCTACATTAACAAATTCATTGGAGTGAAACCCTAGCCAAGAAGTACCTGCCCAAAATGCATGTGACGTCAGCCAGTTTGTATTCTGCTTTCTTTAGCATGCTGGTGTTTCACACACACAGAGAAACACCTCAGGGAGGAAGACACTGTTCTTTATAAATGCCACAGTATTTAAGACCACAGGCTCAAAAGCCATGTAAAATCAATCCCTCAACCAAAGGAAGCAAAACACGACTGAAATTTCTAGCCGTGTGCGCTAGCGCTAACGTTAGCCGAGGCAGACCTCAGAGCAAAGCAGAGGAACAGGTTCATCTTTTTAAAAACAACTTTCATGTCACAAAGCCATTTTGAATGCAGACAGACAAACAGCCATTGCATTATAATGCTCAGGATCCGTAGACATGAAGATTGCGCCATTACTTACTCGCCACACGTTCACTCAAAATTGCAGAATTGAACATCTCATTGTGACCTAAATTGATAGTTCTACCAAAATAAAATTCTACTTTATGAGCTTCTTTCTTTTGATGGATACAAAAAAAAGATCATTTGGAGAATATTTTAAAACCAAAACAGTTGATGGCAGCCATTTTAGCACTATAACTACTGTCAACTAACAACACTTCAAAAAATAATGTTTGCTGCATGTTCAAACTACTAATTTAGCGTAAAATGAGCTGAAACAAGACAATTATTCAGGTTCTTCAGGGACAACTTAATTGTTTTAAGTTCAATCTACTTAAATTAGTATTAACTAATAAGTTAACTTGGGGTGCTTTCACATCTGTAATTTGCTTCATTTGGTCCGGACTAAGGGCAAGAAATGATACATTGTAGCACTTTCTGCCGTCTTTGGGTTTTTTTCACACCACACTGATTGCTTTGGTCCAAACCAGTTGAAAAGAACCAAAATGCAGCCATGTGACAAAATGTACATCACTCATTGGCCAGATGTTGTTGAACGCATTTCCTAAACTGCTTTTCGATTGGTCAGAATTCACGTGTGGGAAAATGCCAATGGAACAAAATGACGCTTTTGACTATGGAGCTACGACTGCGTTGACTGATTGTATCCCTGCTCATAGTATACTATATAGTTTGAATACATCACTTTAGACAAGCTATACATTTCGAGAATGAAGTGTGGTTACGGCTGGAAATTATCGTTTTTATGCAGCGCAAACGGCGAAGGTGCAGCACACATCACTTCAGGAAGAGGTCTGAATTAATTTAGCTAAACTGCGACATGGTCATCTTTCGGAAATCAATTTAAAGACGAAATGCAACCATAACTTACGACTGGCTACATAATTCGCGATCTCCAGAAATGTATATAGGGCTATGTTTTCAGAATGTTGAAAAATACAAAGTGTGCAAACACATCATGTGTATTATTAGTTAGTTATTATAAGGTTTGGGTTAGATGACATTTAGAATAGATTACTGCTCTAGAAATAGATTTTGGTTTCTGTTGTTGTTCCATTACACTTCCATGCACTAATCTGCCAACACACAACATTGATTTCTGACAGTCAGAGTTGGAGCAAGAGTAAGCCGGACTGATTCAGTTTTAGTTTCGGTGTTTCTGGAGGGGGTTGGTCTTCCTCAATTGAAATTGCAGTGCTCGGATTCTCCCTGGGTTGTAATCACCAGCTCCCCACCCCCAACAGTATCATCACTGTATCTTTTTTCCCCCAAGCAACTAACCCTGCTGACAGTTAGGTTGACCAAAGTGTTTTTAGGCAGCTATAAAAGCCAGCACTCATTTAAAAAATAGTTTCAAACTGTTTCTTCCATTGAGAGTAAGACAAATATAGTGGCAATAGATCTGACAGTGTTTACCCCGCCAACATCCATTGTGATTGGAGAGCTGGTGAGTGAGCCATGGCTAAAAAGAGCCTCATCAACTTGCTGGTGTTTTATTTATTTATTATAATTTTTTTATTAGCATTTACACTGAAAACAACTGAAAGAAATATGCTCAGCTTAATTAAAAAAAACTGAAATGTCTTCACATACATTTTGTGGTTTAAATGGTTTAATCTTGGTCAAAATGGTTTAAATAAAAATATGTTCAGTATCCCTTTTTTCATTGCGCCCTTTCGAGCCCTGGGTCGTTACACACCAGTGATTTCCTAAAAACAGTTTTGAGAGAAAGAAAAGGGAAAGACATATCATTATAAATGTCAAAGTTGTAAACTTATTAAGTCTTTAAACTATAATAAAAGCAGTTTTTATATAATATACAAAATATAATAAGTCTCCTGAAGCCATATGACTGTTTTAGCAGAAACACAAATTTAAATTTAATGGGATAGTTCAGCCAAAAATGACTATTTACTCACTATTGACTTGGGATGTAACGATTGACCATGAGCCGGTTGAAAATCGATTTAAATATGTGACGATTCAAATTGGTAAAAATGTTGAACGAATCGCGATACATTTTTTTAAACAGTGGGGGCGCTGTGTTTACAGGCGCAAGCTCGCTTTAGTTTTAGTTTGTTTATATTAACGAGTCTTCCTTAGTTTATATCATTCTTTTTTTGGAATTTGTTTTTAAAACAGCCTCTTCACCTTAAATTTCGTTTAAATAATTTTGTTTAAAAAACCATGACTAAAACGTATTGTGAGATTAGTATCGCAAATCGTATTGAATCGTGAGTCAGGTGAATCGTTACATACTACTACTCATACTCAAGTGGTTCCAAATTGTTATGAGCTGCTTTATTCTACTAAACACATAAGAAGATATTTCAGACCCCTTCTGATCGCTGAATCCAATGCAAAATCAACAAAAAGTCATTATTTTTTTCTGTTCCTGCAAAATTAATAGTTTAAACACCAAAAAAAAGTCACAAATTTTTTTTTAATAATCTCATAAAACAACCAATTCTAAACCATATAATCAAATTATATTTATTTCAGTTTGCAATTTTTTTTGTTTTTACGTTATACATAGACGTTGCATACGCAGCGCATGTGATGTATTTGAGTGTCTATCAAAAAATGCGCCCTCACAATCCTAACTGTGCATTCACACCAAAAGTGGCAGGAGCATCAGAATTAGCTGGTAGTCATTCATTTTCAATAAGTGCCGGGCAGCAATAAGTGCCAGGAGCAGCGCAGCAAGTCTTTGCCAGTGTGGGCATCGAGAAGAGCTGAAATCAACTCAACTTGCTATGACGCAGTTCGCCGGCAAGCAATCGGAATGTAGAAGCCCACCACTTGAGAGGATTCCAGAGAACACAGTCCTGTGTACTTTGGTTCAGACCACAGGTGTTCCCAAGGGTTTGAATATTGCGGTGAGCGGATTTCCAATTACGATGTTTTCTTTCAGGGACAAAAAAGTTACGTGGATGAAGCATCAAGCGTGAGTGATTTACAATTGAAGTCAATGCAAAGACGCGATTAGACATCCTGTGGCACATATCAAGTGAATGACATGGTGCGAATTGGGCGTTTCGTGCGTTTGATGCATTTCAGACTGCAAAAGAAATTGAGAACAAACATCTAACAAATGGAGCAATGGAACAGACAGAAAAGCAAGCAGCTTACAACGATAAAGATGGGTCAAGGATGACGGCTGCTGGACGTGACTGAATTGAAAGACATTGTTTTTGCTTTACATGAATGGCTGGTTTTATAATGCGAGTCAAATCGATAAAGGATTTCACTAACCGATTAACTCTTTCTGTGCCAATGACGAGTTTTATGGCAATCCGTGTTTTAGGTGTATTACGGTAAGGGAAGACCTAACGCATGTCCTGAGTGAAATACATGATGTCAAAATGTTCCGCAAATTTCTGAGAATTTCCACCACAAAATGATTATAGTGATTATCGCAAAAATCACACAAAAAAACTGATGGTCTGATATTTTAAAGATATTGGCTTCCATAGCAGAAAAAAATAACCCTATGGAAATCAAAATATCCTTTCTTCAAAATGATCCTTTTTGTGTTCAGAAGGAAGAAGCTCAAAGAGGTTTGAAACAAATGAAGAAGTGAGTAAATGATCATTTTTAAGTCAAAATGTATTAATCCAATTGAATTTTTTGAATGAAACACTGTCAGCATAATAAGGAAACTAACAATGGTTGTGAGTTTACATTTCTACCTGTTTTACCACCTCAAGTAATTTCATTATATAGAGATAGTAGACGCCTCAGTTCCCACTCATTGTAACCGGAAAAAGAGCAACCAGCAGAAAATCAGCTTTTTTTGCCTTCCACGGAACCAAAAAAGTAACACGGAAATAAAATAACCCAGTAAACAATGACTGAATAAACTAGCAATTCAACATCTAACTCAGAAATCTAACTTTCTTGTAGTTTCTCCTTCATTGTCCTTCTAAGCTGAGTATGTTTGCTCAACTTCCCAGAGTTCTATGACTGTTTTGAATCCTTATCTCACTTGTTGGCATTGAAGTCACCATGGCAGAGCATGTCTATCTGTGTGCTGCTCCACTGCTAATCCAAAGATTTCAATAGATGTCTTAACTCACTTAAAAACACAATGGTATATATACAGCATATGGTATACCTATATAATGGTATACCTATACAGCACCATGCATTCATAGAAATACCACCTCTTAAAGGGATAGTTCACCCAAAATCACCCACAAGTCATCCAAGATGTACAGTAGGTGACTTTTTTGCTTTAGTAAAACATTAAAGAAGATTTTTAGCTGAATCCAAAATCCCTGGTGATTCATATAATGGCAGTGAATGGTGATGGGGTTTTAAAGGGGACCTATTGTGCCCATTTTTACAAGATCTAAAATAAGTCTGTGATGTCCCTAGAGTGTGTATGTGAAGCTTCAGCTCAAAAAACCACACAAATAATGTTTTATAATACTTTAAAACTACCCTTTTTAGGTTTTGATTCAAACTGTGCCGTTTTGGTGACTGTCGCTTTAAATTTAAATGAGATTGTGCTCTTTTTAAAAGAAGGCGGAGCACTATGTGTTAGCATAGTGGCAGATTCAAAAACAAGACTGACGTTCTATACTAATGAAGGAGGGATAGTCACTAGTTGGCGGAGCTTTGCCCCTCTGATGACACGTACAAAGGGAGAATGTCAATCAAAGTGTTTCTGCTGGTTATATTTCTGTTGCCACAGAACTTTTTTGCGAAATATGTCCACTTTAAGGTATATGCATACAAATAAATAACAAACAATAACAAATTTTCTTCAATGTTCTACCGAAGAAAAAAAAAGTTTTTTTTTTTTTTTTTGCGTGAGCCCTTTTAGATCTCTTTTAGATTTTTCGTAGCGTATTCTTTTTCTGAAGTAATATTGTTACACACTTTTAAATGCTGATAAAATAATAGAGCCTAGAATTAAAGCTTGAAATATTTTAAACATTCTCTACAATCATTTGATTTTCTGCAAATTTAGTAAGAGGTAGTATTTATTTTATAGTACATAAAACTTAAATTTGTCAACAAATCAACCAATTGTTAAATATCACTCACAGACAAAATTACATAAAAACACCTTGTATGATCAGTGATTCCTTAAAAAAAACTGGGGAGAAAATTCTGATTTGTGTATTCAATAATATATACAATCTTTTATTTTTAGAGCGTACAGTCTGATTAGCATTTACGCAAACTGCTGTAATAGAGTTGTATAGTTATATTGTATAGCAAAAAAAAAATTTATTTATCAACAAATGAATCGATTTTTAAATATCACCCAAAGTCAAAATTACACCTTTTTTTATAATCAGTGATTTTTTTTTTTTTTTGGAGAAATAGTTTTGATTCGTGTATTCAACAGTATATATAAAGCCCTATCCTACACCCAGCGCAATAAGGTGCAAGATGTGTTTGGCACGATTTGTTGCTATTTTCAGACTAGAGCAACAATAATTTTCATGTTTTGCGCCATGTTGTTTAAATAGCAAATTCATGTGCGCTACTTTGTGGACTCATGGGCGTGCCAGTCTATAAAGGTGTGTTAAGGTTAGAAATAGAGCGTGCCATTAACCAGCTGAAAGCTGCTCTGAAGTCCAGTGTAGAGTGTATTAGTTATGCACCTATGCAGGTCCAAACGCTTTCCTTAATACACACATGATGTACAGCAATACACAAATACCTTAACATATGAAAGAAATTAAAGGAGTAAAATCTTACAAAAAATATATTTTTCTACATAAATATAAAAACCACTGCCTCCATGCCTTTTTCATCTCAAGGGACTTTTTTCAGTTTGTGCATGACAATTTGCATTTGTCTAATGTTATTATTATTAGCAGTTTTATTTGTTATATGCATATTTATATTTGTTTAAAAAAAACAAGTTTAGATTTGTCAACCTGTATGGTTTTGGAGACTTACCATATGGGGCATAAGAATAGAATCTGTGTTTGAATATAACTTGTTTGATCAGACTTTGTTATTAATGTTCGTTTATTCATTTGCTGGAAATAAGAGCTGAATTTAAAAGTATTTTTGAAACAAATCTGTGCACTTAACAAACAAAAATAAATATGTGGGCTTAAGGATGTCTTCAGTGGAGTGAGTTTCCACTGTCTCCTTACTCCACGAAAGTAAAGGAGTAAAGTAAAGGAGTAAAGTAAAGAAAAAGTAAAGAGGCTGAATGGAGGAGGCTCATTCTTTATCCTCGCGCTGCAAATGGTCTGTTTAACTGTTTACTCGCTAGTGAAGCATTCAGTTTTTCCACTTACAAAGTCTGCCATTTAAGTGAAGTTTATTTATAAACAAGTTTCCAGAGGATCACATGCTTATGATTGCTTGGAGCCGGCCCTGCATTATTCAATTTATGACTCACCAATCAGACGATTCCTAAGCCACTATGAATACCCTAAGTTCCATATGACAGCCATCTTCATTTTGAAGAATCCCCCCTTCCACCCCTACTCCTCCTCCTTTCCTAGATGGGTGGCACGGTGGCCCAGTGGTTAGCACTGTTGCCTCAAAGCAAGAACGTCACTGGTTCTAGTCCTTACCAAGCCAGCCGACGTTTCTGTGCGGAGTTAACACAATCTCCCCGTGCTCACGTGGGTCACCCCCGGGTTCCCTGGTTTCCTCCCACGGTCCAAAAACATGCAACTTAAATTAATTGACTAATCCAAATCGGCACCAAAGACATGATCCTAGTAAGTAGTTATCTCTTAAGAGCAATCACTATGTGTTCATTAGCTACTACAGCAGGGGAGTTCTCGAGATCTACCTGAGCTCAAACTCCCCTCTCGCCTTGCAAACAAGAGGGAGCCCTGGGTTCGAGGATCTTATGAGCTCAGGGCTCTCTCCCGGGACAGCATGCCAAACAAGCTTTATAATCAGTCATCAGCCAAGTGTAAACTCTTTAAATAGCAAATGCGCCATGGCGGGATGCAACTGACTCTTAAAGGGAATGGAAGATAAGTCTCTGATTGGTTTAATGCATGTTATGCTCAAAACACATCCATAACTCATTAGGAGGATAAGCACAGCCCTGTTAGGCCATGCGCCAGGGTGCAAAGCGTATTTTTCCATCCTTAAAATAGCAAAAGTGGATTCGGACACGCCATTAATGCTTTTACGCCATGAGCTTTAGACTTTGCGCCTAGACTGTTAAAATAGAGTCTATAATTTTAACATAGTCTGAATTTGCATTTCCTCAAACTGCTGTAAGACAGTGGTATAGCACAACAGAAACAGTGTACACTTGTTGGAACTTCTGTTTGTGTGTATGATTTCAGACTTACCTACAACCGTCACAAATGCAACCTGCGAGGCAATGTAGCGTTTGGTCTTTGCATTGTAGGCTACACAGGTATAGTTTCCACTATTTTTTTCCTCTAAGCTGTTGAGAGTGAAGTTGGCTGGGGAAGACATGGCGTTCAGGGGCAGATTCACTCCATTAAACATCCACTGGATCGAAGCAGGAGGGTTTGAATCAGCGGCACAACTGAGTGTTAAACTAGATCCTTTCTTGAGGTATGAATCTGTTGGAAACTGATTCATGAGGATGTTCTCAGGGCCATCTAGACACAGAGGGGAAAAAAGACGATGAAAAGAAGGTCCAGCAGAAAATGGTGAAGAAAAACATTTAGGAACTGTTTTAGTAAATCACAAACATTGTTAATTCACATTTTTTAGATGTTTACAACATTTCTGTCTAGTTCTCGAATCTGATTGGCTGATAGTCGTGTGATTTTCTGCAAAAAGCAGCACTCGTGCAGCCTCCTCACCCTTCTGTATTACTCCGCCCACGTAGAGTGACAGCAGATCAATAGACTGTACAATACACTAACAACAGTTTGACAAATATTGCAGCTGTTGGACAACATAATGTACTTTTGAGGCTTTTTCCATTGAGAATGTAGCCGTTTAGATTGCAACTATGCAGTTTATTTATAAGGATAGTGCCTTTTTTAAATATTCATAATTGATTCAGTGTTGGGGCCAGCCTGTCATACAAAGCAGATCAAAGACAGTTGACGTTCCGCCACAAGAGAGTGAATAATAAGTCCTTATAGGAGAAAAACAGCTTTTTCTCAGCATAAGTTTCAAACTACAGCTGAACAAAGGTGAGTGACATTTTAAGTCGATCTCTCTCTTTTGTATGTTGTAGTGCTGTATTTATACCATAGTAATCTCGTAGTGTTTGCTTTGCTTTGGCTTTTTCGGGGTTAATTATTGTGAAATCCGGACTGCAACAGAAAAATACTAAGAAATCTCTGTAGACTGATGACATTTTATGCCGTTCAGCCTTATAATCTTAAAATGTGAGCAAAATCACCTGTTTAGTAATCATTTTAGACATTACGCTAGAGAATCATTCAAATAATAGCTCTAAAGTGACGTTGGTGAAGTAGTTTTCTGCTGTTCTGACGTCAGCTGCAGATGAAAGTAGAAGAAAGTAGTTCCTCGTATGAATGATTTTTAGACTCTCAGTGTTTGATTTGCATTTTATATACACAATTATGCCGTCAAACTGTTGTATAAATGCAATATCACACTTGTAGCTGTGTGTTATGGCTGTATATTGTCATAGTCGGACACTTACGGTGAATTCACACGGGGCTTGAGTGTCAACGCTTGACAGAGGGCAGGTCTGAAGTTGGGGCTGACGCGATCATCATAGCAACATCAGCCAATAAAATTAGTCAGCAATTGACTACTGTCTGAGCTGGTGTATTTGCATTCAGTGATCTGATTGGCTGACGCTTTCGTCGGTGCTTGAAAAGTTGAGAAAGTCCCAACTTTTGCAGCGAGCAACACCACTGAAGCAGTGCCGACGGATCCACAATGCAGTTCGGCAACGCCTGACGTCACCCATTCAAAGTGAATAGGAAGCGTTGATGCTGACGCCCCGTGTCAATAGGGTGTAAGCCAACACACGCCTCCCACCAGTGCCAATATACAGCCATATCGCACTACTGTTTGTGCAATATTTCTCATATATATGTGCCATGTTGTTAAAAACACTATTAGGACACATATATTTCATTAACAAGTGAACATTTTTGCATTGTTTAGGCCAAATTCATTCTTCCGGTTTTGAAGCAACGTCACAGCGATGAGGTCATTGTGTGAATTACTCTACTTAGTATAGTAAGTAGTATTTATAGTATTTTCTTTTAAGGTATGTTAGCATCATATGTTTTATTTACACTACAACTTATACAAATGATGTTTTCTGGATTTAAAAATAATGCATTTTCTTTTTTAAAGGGATAGGTCACCCAAATTTGAAAACTGTATCATTATTTACTCACCCTTTACTTGCCAAAACCTTTTCAACCTTCTTTAGAAAAGAAGATATTTTGAAGAAAGCTGAAAACCATTGACTTTCATAGTATTTGTTTGGAAGTCAATGGTTACCGCTTTTCAGCTTTATTCAAAACATGTTTAGTGTTGTTTAGCAGAATAAAGCTTTAGAACCACTTGAGGAAGAGTAAATAGTGAGTACATCTTTATTTTTGGGTGAACTACCCCTTTATGAAACGCATTTCTAGTTTCTACAATAAAAGCTCTGCTAAAACATGCCACACTAATTTACATCCTCCACCTTATCATACTACTGCTAATATTATCTTCAAATGAGGAGGAAGTGTTTTTAATATCAGGATGTGGTTATATAGTAACTGATGAACTGCATTTTAACCCAAAGATGCTTCTAAAAAAAGCAATGATACAGTAGTTTGAGACTCAAGAGACTGTGCTGCAATGTGTTTACGCTCTGTCTTTCAGTATGGTTTGATCTGTCTGGAACGTAAAAGCACACACAAACACTATTTGAAGACATCTGAAATTCATAGGCTCAACCATATTTAATCTAATCTCGGTCTCAATTTTGTTTTTCTTCCTGCACCTGCACCTGAACCTGTCTGAACTAGAAAGTGGCTTGTGATCTGTGCTGTCATGTGTACTTTCTAGTGTGCACCATCTGCAGAGACAAAGACTGCTGACAGTAAAAACTATTTCAACTTACCTCCAGGAGGTTAAGTACTAGTGCATTGGTAGATTTACTACAACTATTTGTATGCGTACACTACAGCTTTGTTGTAAAATCAAGTTCACAAAGAAACTACATTTTTAAAGGTGCTTAATGTAAGTTTTCGACTCTTTTAAAGCATAAAAATATCATAACATGTTTGCAGATATTAACGAAACATGCTAAGTGAACATTCTTGTTTATCTGAAAAACAATGCTGAAGTCAGAGATTCTGCCTTGAAAATGTGCTTTCTGTGCTGGAACGACTGTCTTTGTTTTGGTTCCTTTAACCCGCCCAATGCCAGTTTTTCCAACTATACTTCAGCACCACAGGTTGCCTTGGTGGACAATAGCATATTTCATTCATTCATTCATTCATTCATTCATTCATTCATTCAGTCATTCATTTATTCATTCATTTATTCATTCATTCAGAAAGGCTCTCAAAGCATGCGTCTTTGACCGAAATGCGACCTTCGGTGAACAGTAGCAGCTTGCAAAATTGTACGCAGATTCAGAGTTTTACATGAGTTGGTTATTAATTAACAAATAATGTAAATATTACAAATGTAAACATTAGATAAGCAGGTTACACTGTAACCCTGTGTCACACAAATGATATTTCCAATCAAATTGGACCACAATGTCACTTTTTTTAACTGCAAAGCTATTGTATGGCTTCTAAATAAATGAAAAGGAAAACTATCAATGTAAAAAATGCAATCTTTTGAAAGTAGGCTTCAACGTGCAACTTTGTGAAACAAATACAGTAACACGTCCTTGTGTAAACTACAAAAAGCGAGTTTGCAAATATGTGTATGTATATTTTTGGGTTTAGACTAATAACGTGTTTCGGACAACCAAACCCACAAGGGCTACTAAAGGACTGCAGATTACAGTTGATATTTCTTAATAAAGTAGCCAATAACTGTCCTGGAATGCATTCTCATGTAGCCAAGAGACATCAAAGTCCTCTGCATTTAAAAAAGTGAGGGAAAAACCGACAGTTTTGCAAGGGATGATAATTTACTCATTATTTAAGCAGGTCGCACACCAGATGCGCCGCAACACGGCACACACATGACAGAGTATCACACACCAGACACACACATTCGCTTGTTATTTAAAATGAAACTGTTCAGATGGTGCTCTGTGGCGTGGCAAAAATATGAACCTTAGTCATAGGTGTGCGTACACTGATAGAGATCTATGTTTAGAAATCTAAAATGCATGGTGCTGCATGGCACGACGCGGTGGATCTAGTGTGCGGCCCCCTTTACTCATCCTCAAGTGGTTCCAAACCTTTGTGAGTTTTCTTATTCTATTAAACCAGAAAGAAGATGTTTTGGAAAATGTTAGAAACTTGTAACCACTGACTTCCATAGTAGGGGGGAAGAATACTACTATGAAAGTCAATGGTTACAGGTTTTCAACATGTTTCAAAATAACTTATTTTGCGTTTAACATAATAAAACAATTGAAGGATGAGCAAATTAAAAAATTTAGTGTGATTTATTCAATTAATTATACTATACACTGTAAAAATGCTGGGGTCCACACAATCCCTTCATGTTGTCCCAACACAAATCGATTAACTCAACTTAATTGATTTTACAAATTTAAGTGGATTGAACATAAAACAATTAAGCTGTCCTAAAAAACAAGAATAGTGTTGATTAAGCTCATTTTAAATAAGGCCAAAATATTTTTGAGTGTAGTCATGTACTGTAAACATACTGATAGTATATTGCGTGTTCAGTATTTTCATTAAACCATTTTATAGCTTGAAAGACATGATGATTGAGATTGAGATTTCTTGTTGCATGTAATTAAAAAAATGACATAATTAGCATTTAGAATGCCATGAGGGTGAGCAAACCGCTGAACTGCTCTTTTAAGGCATTGTATTCATATCTCAGACTAAGCACATGTGGGTGTGTTCAGATACGTACAGCTCACGGTGAGATTGAACGGCGCGCTCTTTCCAGACTCCAGTGCGTTCTCTGCTATGCAGAAAATGGGTCCTAGAAGATCTGTACGACGGACTTCGGAAATCTTTAGCTCATTGCCGGCAGTGTTAAGCTGCATGCGTGTGCCATCCACCACTAAAGGAACCGAACCATTTATCCACTTGTATGTAAAGGAGCCTTTAGCAGAGCAGGTAAGAAGCACAGTGCTGTTGAACTCCACAGGTTCAGAGACATCTGACGATATCTTAACATCGGTTACAGGCTCTGGAGAGAAAAAGAAAGAACAATGGATTGTGTTGCTTACATTTGAACAGGGAGTACACCCTCAGAGGTGAAATGTCTTGCTCATGGCCATAAAAGCTACAGGTCAGGACTTGCTTCTTGAGGATTCAATCAACAACCTTAGGATAGCCAACTCTTGAGATCTAACATCAAACGCTTGCTTTCCAGTCACTGAATGAATGTCTATGCAGTGAGTTATACTGCAGTCAGAATTCACTAACTGAGTCACCAGCACTATCTACTTGGGTTGATTCAATCAGATATTTCATCGTTCTCAAATTTAACTCCATATTATAATGTACATATAGACCATTACTGCCATGAATGGTAAATAGCAGCTCAATAATGCTTTTAAATGGATAGTTTACCCCAAAATGAAAATGTACATACTATTTACTTATCTTCCAAGTGATTCCAAACCTATTCTATAAAGATATTTCGAAGAAAGCTGAAAATCTGTAACCATTGACTTCCATAGTGTATGTTTCTCCTATTATGGAAGTTAATGGTTACAGGTTTTCAGCTTTCTTCAAAATGTCTTCTTTTGTGTTTTAACTCATAAAGGTTTGGATCAAGTAAAATGATGACAGAATTTTCATTTTTAGGAGAACAATTTTTTTAAGAAGTTTGTTCGAGACTTCACTATCCAGTAACTAATGCACTTTACATTCAATACTTACCAAGAACCTCAAGATAAATCTGTCCCGTCTCCTGCTTTGCACTGGTAGTGACTATAGTGAGAATATATTCCCCTGTGTCCCCCTTGACTAGCGGCCCAAGCTGAAGCTGAAACGTTGTCTTGTTGCAGCTGATTCTGTTGACGTACGCCGGGTCAACATTTACATTGTTCGCTGAGGGAACGATTGTGACCATCCCGATTGGCTGACCTTTGTTGAAGGTCCATGTTACGGTTAGAATGTCAGCCGTCGAGGTGATTGTTGTTTTGAAGGTCACGTTTTTACCTGTTTTAAAGAAAAGGTAACTTAATTAAAGATCTTAGGAATGTATACAAACATTTCAGTCATTCAACAACATCTAAATGAGTGAATGACAATGCAAACTTCTATTTAACACACAAAAATATGGTCAAATGACAACAACTTGGCGTGAATATCCAGTCGTTCCAATGCTCTTAGCAATGCATATTACTTTACAACAATTAAGTTTTGAATTAAAGTAGGAAGTTTACAAAAATCTTCATGGAACTTGACCTTTACTTAATATTCAATGATTTTAGCAAAGAAAAACTATACTTTTGAGCCATATAATTTTTTTTTTGGCCAATAGACCAGTGGAACATAAGACTCAAGGGTCACACGCCTACTCGAGCGCACACACACTCTCAAAATACAAAGACTTCAAACACAAAATAGCCAATAACATTGGTTTTAAACTACGGCTACCAGATAAGCAACATTTCTCAAGCTTTCCAGACACCATTACTTTAAGCCCTACAGAAATATCAACAATATTTTACATTCTCAATAAGGAAACACACATTCTATTCATTTACAGGTGAATATTAGTAGCTTGATTCTAAAGCAAAGTATAATCCTTTCTTCTACTTTATTTTTTCCAAAATTTCCATTGATGTTTTGGTTTGGTAGGCAATATATACAGTATATATTGTAATACAGCTGAGATATCGCTATTTAAAGAAAAATCTAAATTCACAGGGTTAAATAAATATCTAAATATTCAGAAAATTACATTGTTCCAATCATGCTCTTGGCAATGTATATTACTAAACAAGAATTGGATTTTGAGGTAGGAAGTTTACAAAAATCTTCACGGAACTTGACCTTTACTTAATATTCTAATGATTTTAGCAAAGAAAATCTATAATTTTGAACCTTATAATTTTTTTTTTGGCCAATATATCAGTGGAACACAAGGGTCACACACCCACTTGAGCGCGCACACACACTTTCAAAATACAAACACTTTCAAATACATATTTAAAAATAGCCAATAACATTGGTTTTAAACCACAACTAACTAAAGACAACCAACATTTCTCAAGCTCTCCAGACACCATTACTTAAGCCCTATACAAAAATATCAACATTATTTAAGATTTTTAATAAGGAAACATATATTCAATTGGTTTACTAATATTAGTAGCCTACTTCAAAGCAAAGTTTAATTCTGTCTTCCTTCAATTTCATTTCCAAGATCCCTTCACCCTAGAACCCACACCTAAACTACCACAACAATCTTGCTATCGATAAATGTTAGCCTAATTAGTAGCTGAGAGAAAACATTTAATAATGTTACCAAATATTGATATCAGAGTCATGAGATAACATTAACAAACTCTTAAACTAAAGCACATTGGAATCATTTGCATAATATGTCAACACTTCCATACACCCACTTACCTACAACGCCATTGATTTTGTCGGCTGCAAGCGGACTGCTCTCGGAACACCATCCTGGAAGAAGGCACGATATTGAGTCAGGTGAACATAAGGATGAATTTAAACGACTCGTTCTATATTCTAATGTATACTACTATTAATAGGCCAGTCTTAAATGAGAGTTGAGCTTTTAAAACATAAAAATAAAAGACGAAAGGCGTCAAGCATCGCGTTTGTCTCTAATTTTATTTAAACTTACCCAGAGCGGCCAGAATGATAAGCAAAGGCAGCTTAAAGGTATAGAAATCCATATGGAGAGCTGTGAGTCCCTGGAGCGACAGAGAGGAATGTGAGACTTTTCTGTAAGAACTTGAGAAAGTTAACAACGCGGACACACCCAAAAAAAAAAAAAAAAAAACCTTTGAAAAAACGCCCTTCTCATCTCAACCTGCGCTCATCTGCCGTGTTTCACCGATGCTCAAAGACTGCGCTTAATTAAGAGGAAACAGCGCCCCCTACAGTCCGTTCTCATTACTTGACATCTAAAAATAACATGTTGCCTATTTTTTATGTTTTATTTATGTCATTATTATATTTTGTATTATTTTATTTATTATAAGCTGCTTGTATTTTATATATGTTTAAAATATATGTTAAAAATGCCTGTTTGTTATTCGAAGGTTAAATAAAAAGTAAAGAGAGGGGAAAAGAATCAATGACTGCAAGCAAGCAAGCAAGCTAATTATCAGTATAATCTTTACTTTAAATTAACATTAAATACAAAGGCATATGAGGTTATTAGCATTCAAATAAATCCAATAAATGTTACAATTTATAGCAATAAAATTTGATAAAAATTTTTGAAAATACGTTTGAAATAAAATATATTTTTAAATAAATTATATAATTTTAGAAAATAATATACATAATTCAATGAATGTAAATAAACAGAGAATATAATTATAACTTTAGATTAAATCAAATCAATGAGGTTAATGAAAACAACACTTTAACACGCATCATAACCACCTGTTTGACCTTTTATCCATAGGTTATCATTATTATTTTAATTGCTTATAACCAGTTATCAGAGTTGTGACAGCTTATTATTCAGTACAAGATGTGGGCCAAAAAAAATTTTAAGGAGTGCACATTAAAGGGATAAATAAAATGTTTTAAAAATAAAATGATTAAATACATAAATTACTGTAAAGTATAAACACATATAAATGAATAAAATGGTAATGTTACCTATGCAACAGATAATGAGATTATTAAGACTATTATAAAATGTTATTTGAAGAAAATATCAATTAATTTTTATATGCATTAATACATAAATAATAACATATATTACGAAATGCATTCATTTAAATGATAGCTATATAATAACTAACACTTCAATACAATATAATAACACATTTGAAGTGGGGAATATGTATTTGTCTTATACTGACTCCTAGTGTCAAAAATAAGACACTACACGCGTGCACATGGAAAACTAACACAAGCTAGAATTAAGAATAGTGTGTTAACAAGGATCTGAAGTTAAAAATATAGTTTTATGTTATCAAAAAACAGTATTTTTTCATTTTTCTCTCTTGCAAGAATAACACATTTAAATCTACAGTTTCTCTTACACTAAGGCACTAGGAAAAGTAAATGTATTTAACAACATTCTTTATTTAAATGAGCATAGAGAAAAAACTTAATAAAACAGATGAATGTAATCTATTAGAATTTAAAATAATAAAAGTTACTTCTAAAATTTGATTGGCCACAAGGTTCAGGCTGCTATTATAACCTTAAAATAAATCGTGGTTAAAAATCTAAATAATAAAGCTATTAAATACATATATAATCTGAAAATTAAAGAAAAACAATTGTGTAAAGAAAGAAGTGACATTTATTGCCACACTACTGAAAGCAGCATATATATATATATATATATATATATATATATATATATATATATATATATATATATATATATATATATATTATTTATTTATTTTTTTTATTTATTTATTTTTTTCTAAATGATGTTTAACAGGTTATGGAAATTTTCACAGTATGACTGATAATATTTTTCTTCTGGAGAAAGTTGAAAGAAAGGCGTAAAGAAAGTTCTTCTGGAGAAAGACGAATAATTCAGGGGGGCTAAAAATTCTGACTTCTGACATAATCTTGGACCAGGCCGTTTCCTGAGCTGATGCTGTGGTTGTCATGGAGAAGTGGAGAGCATGAGACTGATTCCTGAAAGATCACAGTGACAGACGAGTCTCCACATTGATCTCTTGGGCCATTCTCTAGCCTCCGGAGCCTAGACTGCCTAGACTGCAGCTTTGCACAAGAAGTTTGGCCAGAGGAGAAATAGTCGTGCTCAACTGAACCTGTTTTTTTTTTTTTCAAAATTTTTTTTCCTTAACTTTTATCAATTGGTGAAGTTTTTTCCTCGACGCTGTCGCCACTGGTTGCTTAGTTGGGACTTGTGGAGATGCGCATAGATGAATTTGCTCTTCAGTCTTTGGACTTTCAACAGTGAAAATTTACTAATTTCAATTCAATTTATTAGAACTTCTATACTAAGTTGCTTTGACACAATCTACATTGTAAAAGTGCTGTAGAAATAAACATAAACTGAATTAAACCTTAAAATGGTTTAAAAAATTAAAAAAATGCTTTTATTCTAGCCGAAATAAACCAAATAAGACTTTTTTCAGAAGAAAAAATATTATCAGAAATACTGTGAATTATTCATTGCTCTGTTAAACATCATTTGAGGAACATTTTAAAAAAATGAAGACTTTAATTTCTTTGTGTAGGAGCATTTGAGGGTTCATTTGTCAATTCTCTACTGTTCGCCCACCTTCCATATGCCTGTTTTTCCTCATTCTTTCCTGCAGTGAAAGGACACGACTGATTTTTCTCTTCTGCAGATCTGCTGGAGCTCCTGACAGAGACAGACGCCTGTGAAAATACATGATCGTCAATGAAGGCTTACAGGTGTTCTTACAAGCGTCCCCTGGAGTGCTGAATGACAGCGTAACATCACGGCCTGCTCAATAGTGAGTTTCACTGAAAACAATTACCTAAAGAGAACACATTCTTCTAACACTCTCTGATTTATGTCTATAGCCCCAGCTAATGGCGGCCCAAGGGTGTTGCATATGGGGACCGAGAGAATTGACTTGCCGTCACATGTTTTCTTATCCGGTACAGAACCTCAAATTATTTTTTTACCCTTAAGGGGAAAAACTGAAGTTAGTACAAATTTTGAAATGTGTTACTGCTGAATGCTGTCAATAGGGGATGGACTATTAACAAAGCAATGTTGTCTTTAGGGAAAATTCTTGGCCAGCTGAAAGAATGTGCAAAATAAAATAAACTATAAAAAAAACTATATAATACAATTACAGGCCACTTTATTAGGTACACCTGTACAACTGTTTGTTAACGCAAATTTCTAATCAGCCAATCACATGGCAGCAACTCAATGCATTTAGGCATTTAGACATGGTCAAGACGATCTGCTGCAGTTCAAACCGAGCATCAGAATGAGGAAGGAAGGTGATTTAAGTGACTTTGAAGTTGGCATGGTTGTTGATATCAGACGGGCTGGTCTGAGTAATTCAGAAACTGCTGATCTACTGGGAATTTTCATGCACAACCATTTCTAGGGTTTACAGAGAATGGTCAGAAAAAGAGAAAATATTTGGGTGCAACTCCTGTCAGCCAAGAACAGGAAACTGAGGCTACAATTCGCACAGGCTCACCAAAAATTGGACAATAGCCGATTGGAAAAACGTTGCCTGGTCTGATGATTCTAAATTTCCGCTGCAACATTCGGATGGTAGGGTCAGAATTTGGCATCAACAACATGAAAGTATGGATCCATCCTGCCTTGTATTAACGGTTCGGGTTGGTGGGGTGGTAAAATCATCATTCGTAAAGCGTGAATCATCTCAGACTGGTTTCTTGAACATGAGTTCACTGCACTCAAATGGCCTCCACAGTCACCAAATCTCAATCCAATAGAGCACCTTTGGGATGTGGTGGAACGGGAGATTCACATCATGGATGTGCAGCCGACAAATCTACAGCAACTGCGTGATGCTATTTTTCATCCCTTTTGTAAGGTAAATCAGGGACATGGTGCATCTGTTTCTTTGAAGTAAGGACTATAGGGACGGTCCTGGCTTACTTGGTGTTCAAGACAAGATACAACATGACCACATGGTAAGAAACACTTAATTTTTGATGAAAATGTAACATTTCTAGTGATCTGGTAAGAAAAAGTACTGAAGTTCAAACCCAAATTTAAGCTTATTGTTTTATTCTTGAGACAACAATTAGTATACAAAATACACAAGTCAGATAGACGAGAGGTTGAAGATTGATTATGGATTTTGAGCTTTTGATTACTTTAGCACCAATCAGCTCTATCAAAGTGAACCTGAGTGATGTTGAACTCCAAAAATTTTGTGATTAATAAGTCAGGAGTATTTATTTAATAATAATATTAATGCCTGACATTTATATAGCGCTTTTCTGGACACTCAAAGTGCTTTACACAATGGGGGGAATCTCCTCATCCACCACCAGTGTGCAGCATCCACCTGGATCCACACCACACACCAGCTGATTGGTGGAGAGGAGACAATTAGGATATGGGGATAGTTAGGAGGCCATGATGGACAGAGGCCAGTGGGCAAATTTGGGGTTCAACAACAGAGAGTCAGGACCTCGGTTTAATGTCTGAGTGAGCAGTATAAAGTCTCCTTCACTATACAGAGGCATTAGGATCCACACAGACTGCAGGTTGAGACCCCCTGCTGGTCTCACTAACACCACTTCCAGCAACAACCTAGCTTTCCCATGTGGTCTCCCATCCAGGTACTGACCGGGTGCAGCCCTGCTTGGTTTCAGTGGGCGACCATGTGAGAGTTGCAGAGAGCTAGCTGCCAGCATATATACTTACTTTATGCTCATTTAATGTGAACTGTGTTAAGCCTGCATAATTTAAAAATATAATTAAATAAATAATAATATAAAGAATATTTAAATAAATTTAGTTTATTATTAGTATTATTTGCGATGCAGTGGCGCAGTAGATAGTGCTTTCGCCTCACAGCAAGAAGGTCGCTGGTTCGAGCCTTGGCTGGGTCAGTTGGCGTTTCTGTGTGGAGTTTGCATGGTCTCCCTGTGTTCGCGTGGGTTTCCTCCGGGTGCTCCGGTTTCCCCCACAGTCTAAAGACATGCGGTACAGGTGAATTGGGTAGGCTAAATTGTCCGTAGTGTATGTGTGTGAATAAGTGTGTATGTTTTTCCCAGTGATGGGTTGCAGCCGGAAGGGCATCTGCTGCATAAAACAAATGCTGGATAAGTTGGCGGTTCATTCCACTGTGGTGACCCCAGATTAATAAAGGGACTAAGCCGAAAAAAATAAATGAATGAATTATTATTATTATTATTATTTGTAAATTAAAAGTATTCTATATGGAGTATGAATACAAGCCCAAAAAAATTCATGCTGCATTTGTATAATTGTTGGTTGGGTTTTATTTATTTATTTTACATTTATTTATTTTTAGAATGGGCAACTGAAAAGAAACATTCTTACTAATAATTATTAATTAATTATATAAATGTGCCATGTTTAAAAGTCTAAATTAATAAATAAATAAAAATAACCCTAACCTAAAAAGTTACTTACTCAAGGAATAAATTTAGAATTTTAGAAAATGGCTCGTTTAAATATTTAATATTAGACTCATCGGATTTACTAAAAAATGTCAAAGTAAGTGGCTGCAAATTATTTATATGGTCTGAATTTAAACAAATAAAATGTAGTAATGTTCAACTCAATTTGTTTAAATTCAGCCCATATAAATAGTTTGCAACAGTGGTGTAGTCCTTGCTATGCGCACGTATACTCAGTATGCCTACTTTTTTCCATGAGCTGTTTGGGTATTACGACTTCTGAAGATCATACTCTCGGTATACTCACTTGTTTTGGTAATTAGACTTCCCTAATTTTTGTCTATTGAGTATTTGAGTTTTTCGAAGATCACAACAAATCAGCTGAATGAAGTCTCGCTGAAACGTTCAAGTAAAATTCTAAAACAGCATGGGCGTCGCTTTAGCCCTCCTATATTTCCATTCAGCCCCCCTTACACCTTTACGATTACTTATACACTACTAAATAATCGCCTCAGTCCCCTTTAAATTTGATATAAAAACGGCGGCAGAATCCTGATCCTGAACTCGTTTTTTAGTCAGTCACTTTCGTCGTTTCATTGCCTACTTTTAAAATTTGCATTGGGTGGGTAATAGTACACCACCTATTATACTTTATTGATGAAAGTTTAATTTAAAAATCCACTTGACAGAAACGTAATATGGATCAGATAAGGGGCTACGACTGCGTGACATATCTGAGATTAATTATTTTCACAAGCATGAATACAGCATCTCTATTCACTGCGAGTAGAAGATGCTTTTAAAAATAGATTCTCATTTCATCATCTGTATTTTCCTCTAAGCCAGGCTTGTTCATTTCACTTGAACTCAGAGTCCGTCCTTCTTCCCATGTCCTCTCATTTTGTTGGCCTCATTTTACCTCAGACACCCAGAACATCGCATAAAACACTGCGTTAGCCTATGAACATCTCACTGACGCTATTAGTATGTAATGCTTCCGTCCACCACTAGAAGGCGGTTTTGTATAGATTATTTCAGCCTGCGATTGAATGCAAACGGACAAAAACAGGACATCTGCTCTGTTTAGTCATCCTATCATATCCCCTTGGTCGCCCTTATGTAATTCATAAGCAAATGTCAAGTATCCTTGAGAATGTGTGGAAATCCTTTAGTTGTCTTTGTATTATAAGGTGTTGAACAGGCTGATGACATCTAGCTTCTGCATATATTTGCTTAAATAATGTAGTGTGACTCACCTTGCTTCACCTCTGCTTGTCCTTGTAGGAATGCATAAACATTAATTGTTAAACATAATGCATAGATCTGTTTTTAAACAACACACAGACTAGCATTCAACACACTTATCTTGGCCAGGCCTGAAGCAAGTAAGATTGTATTTGCAAAAGCCCAAAAATCAGTTAAAACACATATTTTGGTAACACTTTACAATAACAGTACATGAATAATGATGTATTAATAGGTAAACTAAACATTATTTTAAACTAATAATGAGTTAAGGCGCACGCTAATCATGAACTAGCTTTAACTACAACATGAGTCACATGAGTTCATGTGTGAATAACGGCTACCTTTATTACTTGTTAGTTCATGCTGTTAATTAATGTATTAATTAACATTTAAGTTTAAGCTGACATGAACTCATGAGCTGTTAATGTATAATTATGTCATGACTTTACTTGGAGGGGCACATCACCATTAACTCATCCGTAACTATACATGAACTCCTGTGTTTAAACTGTTCCTGTTGATGGTGACAGAACACTTTTCTAGCAGCTATAGATGACATACGGCAACAGCTGGAAGTTAACGAGAATTATTTATATTATTTATAAAAAAAATTCCATTAATAGTATTTTATTAACGTCTACCCCTACCCCAACCCTAAACCCAACCGTCACAGTAATGTAAAAACAGATCTGGACCTGAAAACTTTTCTATTTGCATAGCTGATTAACCATGTGGATGGATGATAACAGCCTTCTGAGCCTTCTAGTAGGTGCAGAAGGCCCCTACTGGCCCATATCTATCAGCTGATAACCACTGATTACGCCCATTCAATTGAGTGATAACATTCGAAGTGGGTGAAATAACAGTGTCATGAACATTTTTCTGATCACTTTTTCAGTGGAACATACTATTTGTCATTAAAATGTCTCAATAAAAGTGTCATTACGCTGTCAAATAATTTTTAAGAGTGTCGTTAATATTTAATAACATTTTAATGACAAATTCAGCTAGTACCACTGTAGTTGAGGTAAAAAAAAAACATTAATGACGCTGTTATAAAATTCAAGACATATTTATGTTGGCTTCATGACAGTTTATGACAGATTTATAATAGCTTTTGTTGTCTTGGTAATGTAAAGTTGTCAAGACACAAACAACCTGTCAAAAAACTTGTCATAAATCAACAAAACAGGTTGTGATGTATTTGTTTATGTCAAGCTGCCATAACAGAGTGTCATCTTTGCATTTAAAATGTCAAAACTGAGTAAATGACAATTGTTATAAGCAGTGTTGGGCAATAGTAACGCATTACTTTTGACTGTAACTAATATTGTAACGCATTACTTTTTAAATATAGTAACTCTATTACGTTACAATATGATGCGTTTGTCCATTACTTGGTAATTAATTTTGGCTGCAGTCTAGCCTACATCTTCCTGTTTACATCGATGACGCATTGTGGGATTGGTGGATGAAGACGTGGACCGTAAAGAAGACACGTTGTGAATGAGGCACCAGACTGAACAAAAGTTACGTGAAAGCAGAGACCGAATGCGAGCGAGGTACACCACGAGTGCGCGCGAGAGGTCAAGTGTGCGCATAAGAGAGACCGGGTGCGCGCGAGAGAGGTCAGGTGTGTTCGTGAGAAAGACAGAATGCGCGCGAGGTAGACCGAGTGTGCGCACGTGAGAGATCGAGAGACTAATATTACTAATTAGAGACTATTACTATTACTATGTTTGTTGTTCCAAATAAATAAGCACACATTTGTTATCTGTAACAAAATCGATTAGTTTAGTTGACACAGTGACACATTTCTGTTATATTTCAGAACATATTTTTATGGCTGTTATGAAACAGCAGATTTTGCATTTCGAATATACACAGCTTACAGTGAAGGAACATGTTTAAGGGTTAAATACAACAACGTTCATGATGCTGAAGTAACTTTAGTTTTTGCTTGTTTCTGAATTTATTATTCAGCTGGTTTATCACCTCGTGATATTTCAGCCTGATCTCACGAGAAAACGTAAGTATTTTACGTTTTGTCAGTTTAGTGGCTAATTCGTACGAATTCGTACGAGTTCAGTCGTACGAAATTGTACGATTTAAAAAAAGAGGCGTGGCACCTAACCCCACCCCTAAACCCAACTGTCATTGGGGGATGAACAAATCGTACGAAAATGTACGAATTAGATCGTACGAAGTCATACGAATTAGCCAGTAAATCAAAAAGTTACGAATTGCCGTGAGATTGTGTTGGATATTTTTATTTTTGTGCTGCTGGTATGACTTAAATTAGTGTTTAAAAATGACAATTTATTTAAGTTTGTCTTGTGTTTTAGTTGTGAGAATGCAAATTAATAAAAATTTGGAGTTGATCATCAATGTATTTGCCATGCAGCACTGAAGTAACATTGTAAGTAGGCCCACACGGAATCTGGGTGCGCAGAATTCCGCAGATTTTTAGCCCATCATTGAATCTGTTTATTTACTTGTGTAAATGTGTGTGTGAACTTATATTTATTCAGTTTTTAAATTAATATCATTAATAATATTTACAAATATAAAAATGTTCATATGATTTATTTAAAATACAGTTCGTAAGGTAATATTTTCTATTTCTGTTATATAGTAGAGATAATTTATGAGAGACTTGCTTTGTTTACCAAATAAAATGGATCTAATTGGATTTGCATTGTAATTTGCATTGTAATGAAACTTTTTATTTCATATATGACGTTTTAAGTTATGATTCTGCCAAAATCATTTTGCATAAATTCGCAGATTTTTAACAAAATTTTGCTCAGAAATAGCAAAAAATGTCGGCAGATTCTGTCTGGCCCTAGTTATAAGGAAGTATATAATGGTAGCATTAAAAATGTTCTTTGGAAAAGTAACTAAAATTACTTTACGCAATTGAGTTACTTTTTGAATCAAGTAACTAGTAACTGGAACTAGTTAAAAATTTTCAATAAATAGCACAACACTGGTTATAAGCAGGCCCACACGGAATCTTCGCACGCAGAATTCCGCAAAATTCTGCAGAGTTTTAGCCCATCATTGATTCTGTTAATTTACTTGTGTAATTGTGTGTAAATTTATAATTATTCAGTTTTTAAATTAATTTCAGTAATATTGACCAATATGAAAATATTTATATGATTTATTCACTATATAGTCTTTTAGTAGAGATATTATATAAGAGACTTGCTTTTTTACCAAATAAAGTGGATCTAATTGAATTTGCGTTGTAAACACTTTAATACAAGTTAAAAAGGTATTACTTTGTATGTCATATATAAGGTTTTAGTTATGATACTCCCAAAATCATTCAGCATAAATCTGCAGATTTTAACAAAATTCTGCACAGAAATAGCAAAAAACGTCCGCAGATTCCGTCTGGCCCTAGTTATAAGCCAGGTTATTATCACATGTTATAATGTGATACTGGTTATTATCACATTCATGGCATGTGTCATGGTTTCATGACAGTTCCATCAACACCCTCTTCAAGTAAAGTGTTAGCCAATACTCCAAAAAGCATGCAAAATAAAATATTTAAAATCCATAATATCTAATATTAACAACAAACAAGGGCAAAAGTCACAGTTGAAATCACTCTGTTTTATTCCAAACATGTGTCTATATATTTAACGAAGAGGGGCAACGGCCCTCCTACATAACCCCACAGTTTTATTGGAATATTAATAACAATATACTCTGAATCATTTGCCTTGTTCTCTTCATCGTGGGTGTGATTCGTCAAGCACTGGTATAGAAATAAAAAAAATCAGCTTTGATTTAAAAAAATGATTCTTCTCACACTCACTCGCACACGTACGTACAATCGTCAAAGCACCGACATATGAATGCTATGATGCTGCAGACTCTAGGCTGCTATGTTTACACTTTGGGTATAAATGAATATCGGCTTGCTCCAGACAGCAACTTCTAGTGCACTTCAACAAACCATTCATGATGGAGGCTCATTTAGCTCAATAATGAAAAACATCATTAATTGTTCTCACACATAATCAGATAAATGCCCCTTCGGGTGCACAAAGGGTCCTCCGTCACATCTTGTTGTTGTTGTTTCGGGGATGAGAAGTGCTTCTCGGCGTACTTGCCAATTAGAAATATTGATGGGAAGCTTGTTAAAGTCAACATGAAATCAAAACCAATGCTGTTTCGTTTTCTAACACACGTTCGATTAAACGATTCCCCAGAAAGTCCTTAATTTGAAGAAAAATAAAATACTTGAATATTACAATCTTTTATAAAAGTGTAACTTACTTTCTTCTTGAAATGATTCTCCTGTTCAGTTGACATCGTCTATGCTGTGCAGGCTATTAGGTTATGTTAACCAATAGCCAAATTGGCATTATGCTGGACTACAGTAGAAGTAATCCAAATTCGTTTTAAAATGTTGCCAACAGTTATAACACAGTAATTTAATGCCGGTAAACGTTGAAACAATAAAAGTTACAGCAAAAATATCAAATAACGACATATTTGTATTTGGAAAAGCAGTGTTACCACTGGGATTTGCTGAAATGGTCTCAGGGGTGAATGACATCCATAATCCGCTGACATTCAGGTCTGAGATGCTCGCGCTACGTGATCCACTCAATTCCCGATGGATAAAATCAAGTCGTGCCCTACATTCTCTCCTCCTTGAAAATCCTGTCTACCTGCAAATACATCATGGAAGTGAGTTGGGTTTAATGTTGTTTCATGTTGATTTTAACCATTAACAGTTGACATTTAATTTAAATAATACTAGAGATCAGAGACTGAAATCTCAGAGACAACCAAACACAAACGCTCCCCTCAAAACGTACAAAAAATCAATATAGTTAAACCTCTGAGAAATTAACAATACAGATATCATATTCCAAAAAAACCCCGAAAGACTGAAACCAAGAAACATTCAGGAATAATAATAATAATAATATTAAAAAAGGATTTTAAAACCACTTTGTTTTTAACGAACCAAAAGAAAAATACTAGTTTGCACCAAAGTCAATTTGCGTGCACATGTTGACTCCAGGAGTGCAGTCCTCCATCTCGACTCGAGGAAAATATCCGCACTTCTATGCAAAACATACTGTACAGTCGTCCTTAAAATTTCCCTTTCCTTGTTGCATAGCATACGTTCACGGGATATGCATTATAACAGTAACTGCTCTGGCTCTGAATGACGTGGTGTTAAGTGTCCGGCTGAATCATCATCTCTCCAGTGTCCATTAATGTAATTTTGCATCCTTTGTTTGCAGTATCCCAGAGGTCACTTCGACAGGAGGTCTATCAGTCTGTCCTCCAGCGCTCATTTACATGAATTTACCATCCCGAATGTTTGCCTACTCCTGCTTGCAGAGCAGATCAGTGGAGGGGGATTTAGTTGGAGGCACAGGCCTTGGCGGAGGTGCAGGTTTTGCTCTCCTTGGGCTGCTGGAATCCCCTTCTTCAGTTTCAGGGTTTGGCGGCGGTGGTGGTAAACGGGGTAGAGAGGATGTTGCTGACGCCAGTGGCGAAATTCGTGAACAGGACGATGTGGATCGAAGACTTTGGATCCGCCGGCACTCCTGGCACACTCTTACATGTGTACATCCACGGGGTGCTGCCGTAGGGAGCAAAACAGGAGCGCTACTTGGGACGCTAGCATTCAGAGGGTCTTCTAGAAGTCGCTGAGGGCCCGGACCCATTTCTGCTGCGCCTGCAGCAGGTCCTGATCCCGGTGTGCCACTGGGCACTGTCCCCGTCCCGCTATAGAGTTTGCCATTGCTGAGACGCATCTCGCGCACCAGTCTGATGGGCCGTGGAGCTCCTAAAGGGAAACGGGCCGGGTGCCGCAGGACGCCCTGGGACGAGAAACCTCGTCGCCGTCGCAATCGAGAGTTCTTTTTACAGGAGATTACGTTCCTGAATTCGGTCATCATTTCCTGACACACTGACACCTGGGGGAGGAGGAAAGAAAGGAAGAGAGCGGGAACAGAGTCAAGAGGCACACGTACAAAGAGAAAAGGAAAAATGATGGGATGTGATGATGGGTCTTGTTTACCTGAAGTGGAAATTACTTGGACTACGTTTCATATTGTGAGTTGAGGTAGTTGTTTTCAACTGTTTTGATGTCAGGGACTCCTATTGTTCACAATATTATTTGAAGATCTGACTTATCCGGATCTTTTCTATTGTTCAGTATGGTTCGTTTGATTTGGTTCGGTTTTGCACAGCTCATTTTACATTTTCATTGCTGTTCAGTATAGTTTAAAGCACTAGCATCGCTGGAAAAGAGAGTCTTGGTGTTTTCTTTGTAATGAATGGTCTTTGGCATGGATAACGCAACGTAATATTTTGCTTTTACAATCATTTTAAAGGCAAAAAGTTATTGACATTATAACCATACAAGGATTTATTTTTTATTTTTTCATGAAATTGTCCATTTGTAGGCTATTTTGGAGTTGTGGGTGACACCAGCACACCCGTGGTTATGCCAGTGGTTTAAAGTGGGTGGGATTATCGCTTAAAAAACCTGGTCGTCCCGTTCCGCTCTTTGGCTACCAACAAGAGGAACATCTGGACACCTTCTACCAACTATGATGTTGGAATTTCAGGTGTCTTTTTGTTGTGATGGTTTTAAAATGGTTTATCGTGTGAACCAACAATACACCTGTTTACCTGAAGTGGGAATTACTTGCTCTACGTTTCATATTGTGAGTTGAGGTAGTTGTTTTCAACTATTTTGATGTCAGGGACTCCCATTGTTAACAATATTATTTGAAGGTCTGACTTATCCACTTAAGAGTCACTTAAAATATAATATTTCTAGAATGGCGTGAAACTGAAGACTAGCAGTGATTCTGGAAATTTAGCTTTGAATCAATTAATCACAGATGAAATAATTTCACAGTATTTCTATTTTATAGTTTACTACATTACTGTAGTGACTATAAAAAACATCAACAAATCTTAAAGGTTTCAAACTTACAACCAGCAATATACACTCACCGGCCACTTTATTAGGTACACCTTAATGGTACCGGGTTGGACCCTCTTTTGCTTTCAGAACTTACAGAACTGCCTTAATCCTTCGTGGCATAGATTCAACAAGATACTGGAAATATTCCTCAGAGATTTTGGTCCATATTGACATGATAGCATCACACAGTTGCTGCAGATTTGTCGGCTGCATCTACATCACAAAGTTGCTCTATTGCATTGAGATCTGGTCACCACGGAGGCCAGTTGAGTAAAGTGAACTCATTGTCATGTTCAAGAAAGCAGTCTGAGATGATTCGCGCTTTATGATATGGCACGTTATCCTGTTGGAAGTAGCCATCAGATGGGTACACTGTGGTCATAAAGGAATGGACATGGTCAGAAACAGTACTCAGGTAGGCTGTGGCATTGACACGATGCTCAATTGGTACTAATGTGCCCAAAGTGTGCCAAGAAAATGCCCACACCATTCCACCACCCCCACCAGCCTGAACCATTGATACAAGGCAAGATGGATCCATGCTTTCATGTTGTTTAAGCCAAATTCTGACCCTACAATCCGTATGCCGCAGCAGAAATCGAGACTCATCAGACCAGGCAACATTTCTCCAAGCTTCTCTTGTCCAATTTTGGTGAGCCTGTGTGAATTGTAGCCTGTTTCCTGTTCTTAGCTGGCAAGAGTGGCCCCAGTGTGGTCTTCTGCTACTGTAGGTTGGAAATGTTGTGTGTTCAGATCCTAGAGATGGTTGTGCATGAAAAACCCAGTAGATCAGCAGTTTCTGAAATACTCAAACCAACCTGTCTGGCACCAACAGCCATGCCACGTTCAAAGTCACTTAAATCCCCTTTCTTCCCCATTCTGATGCTCGGTATGAACTGCAGCAGATCGACTTGACCATGTCTACATGCCTAAATGCATTGAGTTGCTGCCATGTGATTGGCTAATTAGACAGATGTACCTAATAAAGTGGCCGGTGAGTGTATAATTATAGAGTTAATCACAATGGAATTGCCTTCCTTTAACTATTTCAGCTGTATGAATTGCATTTTTAGTATCATATATCTTGGTTTTAGCTATAAAAATGTATCCAAAGTGAATTGCAATGCAGATACATCTAAAATACATGTAGTTTGAGATTCATCTTTTATCAGCAGACATGCTCCCAGGAAACCAAACCTATGACCCTTTGAGCACCAGAAACAGCCTGCATTGAATAATATGTGCAAATTAAAGTTTTCTGAACAAACTCAGAATGAAGTACATGCATTTTCCCAATTTGTCTCAATTATAATGAATAAAACAAGCTCTTCAATCATAAATAAAGACTGTGATGCGCTCTAGTTTTGCATAACACAAACATTCTCTTCTAAATATACAGGTTCCGTCTGCACAAATCCAGACACACATGAAAACTGATCTTTTCTCTGCTTTAGGTCTTTTGTGAAGGATGTGTCTGTTAATATGTGCGGTCTTAACCCGGTTATGCCTAATAAGATGACAATGCAGATGGTCATGTAAACGTGTTAACCCATTAGTAAGGTCACAAATAGCTTGAGCATAAACCAATCGTCACTGCTAGATTTTCACCCAGCATGTAAGCATATTAACCTTGCGATGCAACATGTCATTGGGCAGAAGAAACAAGTTAACTTCAGACGCTTTATTTTGACCCACAGAATTATAAAAACACGTTCTCATCTCATGCAGCAGAAGAACTACAGTCAATATTCTGCATCTTAAGAAGATAGTTAATATGTTTACTTTCCATTGACACATTCTCCTTCAGTTTTAAATCATTTATTTAACAACACCCGACATCAAATGGAGTATTCAGAGTTAATTATATAATCATTTGACATCACTATGGGGAAATAAACTGATTTATTAATAAACGCTGCATGGGTTATTGGCTCGCATGCAAACTGAGACAACGTACAAACAATAACTTGACTTCTAGTTGATCATTTGGTGTCAGAAGTGGCTTATATGAAAGGCAAAGGCCTCTAGATTACGCATATTTGTCAAAATAAAATATGATCAAGCATTGATTTTTAATTATTTAATTAGGACAGTAAGGTCTGACTTTGCTTAGACAAAAGTCTTGTCACTGAACAGAAATAATGTACAGTATAGAATAGAAAGTCATGGTGCAGTGGAAAAAGAATGAATATTGTGAGTGACTCCCATGAGCTTGGAGGACTGCATCTATACATCTCTGCAATGACTCCAATAACATTAATAAAGTCATCTGGAATGGCAAAGAAAGCGCTCTTGCAGGACTCCCAAAGTTCATCAAGATTCTTTGGCTTCATCTTCAATGCCTCCTTCATCTTACTACTGACATGCTCAATAATATTAATGTCTGGTGACTGGGCTGGCCAATCCTGGAGCACCTTGACCTTCTTTGCTTTCAGGAACTTTGATGTGGCGGCTGAAGTATGAGAAGGAACGCTATCCTGCTGAGGAATTTGCCCTCTCCTGTGGTTTGTAATGTAATGGGCACCACAAGTGTCTTGATACCTCAGGCTGTTGATGTTGCCATCCACTCTGCAGATCTCTCGCACGCCCCATACTGAATGTAACCCCAAACCATGGTTTTTCCTTCACCAAACTTGACTGGTTTCTATGAGAATCTTGGATCCATGTGGGTTCCAGTAGGTCTTCTGCAGTATTTGTGATGATTGGGATGCAGTTCAACAGATGATTCATCTGAAAAATCGACCTTCTGCCACTTTTCCAAATGATCAACTAGAAGTCAAGCTATTATTTGTTGGTCTTACAACTGCGATGAACGACAAGACTTTTGTCAAGTAGTGTACTTAAAACTGCTGTTCCGTTTCAAACCATGACGCGGATTGCTTTTCAGAACATACATAGAAGTTTACATATCTTTGTCCTAAAAGCGCCAGTAAATAATAATATATCTTGCTAATAAAAAATAAAAATAGAGCGGTAAAGTCTGATGTCTCTAAATGAGCTTTTATCAGAGTTTACACATGCACAATAATATAATTATTTGGTTTTCTTAACATCTGAGTGTGAAAGAGAAACCTTTAAAGAATGTGGAGAAAAGGTTTTACATTGAAAATGTGTTTTTAGATATATCAGATTTAGGGAAGTGTGATATGATGGGTTTTGATCATGGCAGGTTAAAATGTTTCCATGATCTTATTTTGAAGAAATATATTCATATATGAAATATGTTTTTTTATTACAATTTATTATTATTAATTATTAATATTTATTCATTTTTTTTTAGGGGGGAGGGTTGGGTGGTCACCCAATAGTGATGTCCAATGCAATCTCTTGGCGATTCGTAACTTTTTGATTTAGTCGCTAATTCGAATGAAATTGTACGATCTCATTCGTACAATTTTGTATAGTTTGCTCATCCCCCAATGACAGTTGGGTTTAGGGGTGGGGTTTTGTGCCACGCCTTCCTCTATAAATCGACTGAACTCATACGTATTTGTACGAATTAGCCACTAAACTGACAAAACGTAAAATAGTTACGTTTCCTCGTGAGATCAGTCAGAACATAATAATTTGCATATATAACTAGAAATTTCATTTATACAGGTTGTCGTTAAATCAATTATTTAATTTCAGATCTGAAAGAACAAAATATAAGAACATTTATGTTTACATTGTATTTCTAAAATGCTCCTGCTTAATACACCTACTGTATTAGAGAAGAACGGTTTTATTTTTATAAATAATGTGTGTTTGTAATGTGAATCTTTGCACTTTGTTTTATCTTTGTCGATAACTAATATAACAAAAAAAAATTATCTTCACCCACTTTGGCCTAAATGTCCACTATTCTTTTTTAAAATGATATTTTGTTACCTTGTAAGGCTTGGTTTTGAAAGATAAAGAGATAAGATGTACTGTACTGCTCAGACAACTTGCAAAACAGTAAAAACTAAATAAATAATGATGAAATGATATTAATAATTGTTTTCAAATTTATTCCTGAATATATGTTCTATTTCCAATTTAATTAAATGCACTAATTAATTAAATCAACTAAAATAGCCTTCAATAGCATACATTCATTCCCCAAGCATGTTGTCCATTGCGAATACTTTTACCCAAAGTTGCTTTAAGCACATTATCAGACGAATTCCCAGGAAACTCTTATTGTTGGTTCCAAACTCAATATTTGCGTTGCAAAAATATGAGCAACAATAAACTGTATGAAAGCTATAGAACAGTTGGATTATATGAGAAACACAGAGGGTGTGACTGGTTGGCGTGGTGACCTACTCGTGCATGTCTGTGGTTTCGGACGGGGCAGGGGTGAGGGCGTACCTCATCTGTCTCCGCCGACCGGCGCGTGGACCACACAAACTCCATAATGGCTACAAAAACAGCGATTATGAGCCCACATATCAGCACCACGAATATCCCGCCGATATTATCCATACCAAGACCTGAAGAAAAAAACATGGTGAGTAACACACAGAAATGTCCATACACAAACACACACAGGGTTTGAATTGTGGGGACATTACATAGGTTTACACTGTTTTTATACTCTACAAACTGTATTTTAGGGATCTAACCCTATCCCTAAACCCAACCCTCATAGGAAACTGTGTGCAGTTTTACTTTCTGATTTAAAGAGACACCAGCAATGTCCTCATAAATCACCACCTTCTTGTGAAACCGGTGTCATACGCATGTCATTATACACATTTGTGTCCTGAAATGTCACAAAAACACGTACACAAACACCCCCACACACACAAACTGCTTGATATACTCTAAAATACTTCATTCTGTGTGATTTAAGAGCCGTTTTCCTCACGGGGATCAAAAAAAAAGTTCCCACAATGCAAAAAGTTACTGGTATTGCTATACTTTTGGGGACATTTGGGCCCCACAATGCAAGGAATACAAGGTCATTCAAGCACACACGCACGCACACACACACGCACATACACACACACACACACACGCACACACACACACACACACACGCACACACACACACACACACACACACACACCATGATGTACTCTGAACTTGTGATACTTGTGGGGACATTCGGTCCCAACAACACAAGGAATACAAGGTCATTGAAGCACACCCACACAGAAACAGCATGATGTACTGCGAAATACTTAATTCTGTCATTTATGAGCTGTTTTTCTCATGGGGACCAAACTAAGTCCCCACAAAATGTAGAAAGGGTACTGGTATTGCTATACTTGTGGGGACATTTGGTCCCCACGACACAAGGAATACAAAATCATTCAAGCACACACACACAAACACAAACAGCATAATGTACTCTGAAATACTTTATTATGTGTGATTTATGAGCCTTTTTCCTCATGGGGACCAAAAAAAAGTCCCCACAATGCTAAAATGTATTGGTATTGCTATACTTGTGGGGACATTTGGTCCCCACGACACAAGGAATACAAGGTCATTCAAGCACGCACGCATGCACACACTTGTACAGCAATCTTTATAGAGACTTCCCATAGACGTAATGATTTTTTTATTCGTTTCAAACTATATAATCTATCCCCCGACCCCTAAACCCAACCCTCACCGGGAAAAAAAATCTTTAAAAGCATTTTTAGATTTTCAAAATACTTAATTCTGTGTGATTAATGAACCATTTTCCTCATTGGAACCAAAGAATGTCACACAAGGCCAGAATTTACTGGTATTGCTATACTTGTGGGGACATTTGGTCCCCACAATGTAAGGAATACAAGGTCACACACACACTGTGGATCTGATTAGAGACCTGCAGGATTCCAGAGGGATCCTATTAAAGTACTTTTCGGAGATGTAGGTGGGTGTAGGCGGCATTCCTATGAGTTTTCATCAGCGGAAGCATGCAGTCTGAACTGACTTTATTTTTTTTAATGCATGTCTGAACTGATTTGTTCCAATGAGCTAAATGAGGAAAAATGCAGAACCATCCATGCATGCTGCTTGTGAAATAACATCTGTAGATTTACTATGTGTTTATTACTGAATTATATTAGGACGGATAAGCATCACAAGTATAGGAAAACTATTAAAATCTATTAAAAACTATTAAAATCTGACCTGAAACAAGCAAATTGTGTAAAGGCATGTGCCACTGGATGGATAAAATAAAGGGAACATTTCGTAATTCCAAATTAACAGGACATTTTTTGTTAGATTTTTATGTACAGCTATTATTACCTAATTATACTTATATATATATCCGGGGAAGAACGGTTCCAGAAATCAGGTAAGAAAGGAAAAAAAAAATCCAAAAAATAAAGCGAACAAGTTTATCACAGGGTGAGAATGTGGTCAAAATCTGAAAACGTGGTAAAAATCAGACGAGGGCTTTTTTTTTCTGGATGGTTTAGGGAAGGAGGAGGTCAGCCGATTGGCCGGTCACACAGTCAATCATTCTGTCAACCAGGCAGACAGGCGAAAGGTCGTTCGACAGCAGCCTCTGGCGGGTTTATGCGAGAACGGCGCAGGTGCTAAATGTGCTCGCGAGAGACGTTCGAGACGCGGAAAAAGCGCACACATCGGCCTTCGCGAAAACAAAAACTGCAAAAATACGTACCTCCCGGGACGTATTTCGCGGTCTCTATAAACATCCACGGGACTACGTTCTCAGAATAAGCCTGGGTTAATATTTTAACAATGTTTAATAACTTTTTTCAAATTTTTATGATCATTATCACTTTATTTTGACAAAATTATTAAAGCTCATTACTAAATCTAAAATCATAAAAACATGAAACTAAAATAACATTTGGTACCTAAAATAAATAGAATAACTTTTTCATATATATTTAAATTTTTACTTAATTATTTTAATATATATTTTTAATTGCAGTTACTTGAACAAAAAAATATCTAATTTTGTATTTTGTTTAAATAGAACTGCTAAAAAACGAATTCTACATATTTAGAACTATACAGACATATACAAAAAAAATATATATATAATAAAAAAAATAAAATAAAATTAAAAAAAAAAATTATATATATATATATATATATATATATATATATATATATATAATAAAAGTAATAATAATAAAGTTTTTCCCCCCAAAAATAAAAAATTCAATATGATTCAATATGATGAAAAAATGATTATAATATTAAAACATTCATGAAAGAAATAGCTACTTAATCCCTCCAAAATAACACCGATCTTAACTCATGATTAAAATCTGGGTCAATTTTACTTACCAATGAAAATGAAAGTCAATTTCTAGCACTTTAAGAGTAATAAAACATACACAGGAAAAATACAATTAATGCTCATGCCTCATCAGTCCATGCAAAATACTGAACAACAGATTTGTTCTTATTATAAATGCTGCAGGGCTCCACGGTGGCGCAGTGGGTAGCACATTTGCCTCACAGCAAGAAGGTTGCCGTTTCAAGCCTCGGCTGGGTCAGTTGGCGTTTCTGTGTGGTGTTTGCATGTTCTCCTCGTGTTCGCGTGGATTTCCTCCGGGTGCTCCGGTTTCCCCCACAAGTCCAAAGACATGCGGTACAGGTGAATTGGGTAAGCTAAATTGTCTGTAGTGTATGTGTGTGAATGAGAGTGTATGGACGTTTCCCAGTGATGGGTTGCAGCTAGAAGGGCCTCCGCTGTGTAAAACATATGCTGGATAAGTTGGCGGTTCATTCCGCTGTGGCGACCACAGATTAATAAAGGGACTAAGCCGAAAAAAAATTAATGAACTAATAAATGCTGAGAATTTACAGCTTTCTAAATAGAATTTGTTATAAGTAACAGAAAATGTCAGCCTCAGAGTGTTAAGAATGTTCCTTCGTGTTTTATTGAATAATAAAAAAGTCACCTTTATCTCAGATGACCTTAGGCTAAGTCAATTAAAGTCAGAATTTCGGTTTTGGGTGAACTATCCTTTAATTTCCTCACAAAGGAACACAAATCATGTGCTTGCGCAAGAACAGCAGTGCTGAATCACAAAATACAGAGCTCATATTATCTGACATTTTCTCTCCGACCTGTAAATAACCCTGAGAGACTGTAAATGTCACTATCTGGTAAAAAAAAACACAAGCTTTTGTGAGCCACACCAGAGAAATCACATGCGTGTACAGGCCTGCGCGCACTGAAACAGCTATATTTTCCTTCCATTCCCCCTGGGCTAGTGCGAGTCTACAACACAGAGAATGCAAATATCACCAGACCACATAAATAAACACTCTCTGTGTTGGCAGAGCTGAGAAGCATCTGTCATTCCCAAACAGACGGATGTAGTGCTTCCTATATGCGATATTATAACAATATAGTGAACGACAGGGAATCAAATATGCTCACCGCCACTGTTTGTCTGCTTTGAGTCAAACACATTTCTTATATTGAGCTCAAATGGATTTGTTTGAAGAGCAAGATATATTTAAGTAGGAGAGATAAGGCTACTGCTGGCAAACAGATACACAGCACGCAAATATTCATGCTTTTTTATGACATTCAACGCTGAAAAAATAGATTTTTAGCTGCTTGTTCAAACTTCTTACTAAAAATGAGCCCAATCAACACAATTCTTGTTTTTTTTTTAAGGGACAACTTAATTGTTTTATGTTCAACCCACTTAAATTTGTTAAAAAACAATTAGGTTAACTTTCAAGAGTTCACACTTAGCTGATGATTGATAATAAAGCTTGTTTGGCATGCTGTCTCGGGAGAGAGCCCTGAGCTTAGGAGATCCTCGAGCCCTGGGCTCCCTCCCGTTTGCAGGGTGAGAGGGGAGTTTGAGCTCAGGTAGATCTCGATCAACTCCCCCTGGCTTATTTCTAGCTAAATGACAGATATGGATGACTGAGAAGAGGTGTAAATAATATTATATACCTGATTTATTTAAAAAATTGGACCGCGAAAATTAAACGAAACTAACGTTCTTCTTCAGACGTAGAAAACTGAGGGGGGAAATGACGACGAGAAGAGACTAGCAAAATATCATTAATAACATTGTTTTTAAGTGCTAATGATGATGATAAAGACATTATTTATTGAAAATAGGCATCTACAGATTAGTAAACGTCATCTACTTATATGAAATATTTGATTTTTCCTGGTTTTACAGACCTGTTTTTTTAGTCTAAAGCGCATTTTACTGAAATGCAATATTGAAGCGTCTTTCACTGACATATTTTGCACAATGGTAATATTTTTTCCTAAGACATGTTTCTAAAAGTGATGTCCTAATTTAATTAATCATAGTTCTGCACCCTGCATCTCAAATGTAAAGAACAGGGAAGGAGACTGATGGGAATAATAAAGCTTGTGTTTGGGTATCAACATTAACCCAGTATTTATTGCTTCCCTTTTTCTATGTATTTTTCATATTTACTTTATATTATTTGCTTATTGCTTTTATTATTTATGATTCAATCTTTGCATTAATGTTAATTATTTTGTTGTTGTTTTCTTGAGGCTTTAATGAGTTCAGAATATATATTTTATTACTAGTAGTGCATTTTCACTTTTGGCTAATTATTGCTCACTGTTTTTCAGTGGTTTTTACTTTTGGAATTTATTAAAACAAAACAGAAAAAAAAACTCAACCTAGAATCTTTTACAGAATCTTCAATCTGTTTGCCAAATTAATAAAATATGTTTTAAACTCTAGAAGGATGCAAAGTAAGAATAACTGGTCCCTTTATTAAAGATAGTTTAATTCTTCATTTTTGAAGCTGCAAGTTGACAAAAACAGTGCTGTTTTAAAATGTCCAAGTCAGTCAGAGAGTTATTAGGTAGAAGAAATCAGGCTTTACTTTTCTGTTTCTTTGACTGTTTTCAATAAGCAATACAGTCATTGTGGGCCAGTTTGCAATGGCAATACTCCACTATTAAGAGCAAGGTAGGGCCCCAAAATCATTCTGCTTATGGCTCACAAATGTAAAGGGTCGACCCTGCACAGATGTTTTCACACTGCATGACTATCTGGGCTAGCATTTCATCGCAGCTTTGTTTACACTGGAAGATAGATCGTCGATATGGGGTATCACACTGCACGACTTTACGATAGGAAGAATCGCCGACAACTTTGTCCAAACTACGTCTCATAATCAAAAACACGTATATTTCTATTGTTATTAACTATATAATGAGAAAGAAGCCTTTAATGGGGTGGAAAATGTACATATTTGCTGGATTTGAAGGGAATTAGCAATTTCTCCTCAACTTCTTTTCTTTTTCGAGCAGGTGGTGATATTGCCCACATGACACGTCAAACAAGCTCGGGTGCTCCTGCCAAATTTCCACTAGTTTTTCCTCCATTTCTTGGGTCGAGATAAACTGAAAATGAGCGCTTCAGCTTGAGCGCTGTTTTTACAGGAAAAATACTGTATTTACATTTACAGCAGCATTTATATTGCTGTATATGTATTTACATAAATCAGACCCCCTAGTATTTCGCGATTCCGCGATCGCTGAATGCAACGCAAAAGCAACAAAAAGTAAAAAAAATTTTTAGATTCTGCAAAATTCTTAATTAAAAGCAAAGTAATTACAAAAACGTAATTAATCTCGTAAAACATCAAAATCCAAGTCGTATAATCAAATTATATTTATTTGTCTGCAATTAATTGTTTTACATGGCTTATAGATGTTGCATACACAGCGCACGTGATATATTTGATTGTCTCTCGAAGATTGATGTCTCACCTGCGCCCTCACAATCATTACATTACATGGTAGGAGATTGTTTTGCAGCTTGTGCAGTAAGCAGACGCGGATGAAGCTTGAGTGATTTTCTTGTGAAGGCAATGCAAAGATGCGATTACACATCCTTTGGCGCAAACTGTGCATTTGACGAGCTTCAGACTGCAAAAAAAGTGTAAGCAATGGAAAAGAAGACAGAAAATAGACAGAAAAGCAAGCAGCTTACATTGATGGAGATTGGTTCAAGGATGACGGGCACTGGACGTGACCGAATTGAAGGACATTATTTGTGCTTTACAGGTATGGCTGGTATTATGATGTTCATCATGAAATTGATCAATGATTTCATTGAACTTTTCCTGCAGTTAACGAGAGAAAACGATCCCCTGCGATGAGTTTTACGGCAATTCACGAGTTCACACTTGCAATAGTTTCAGAATAAAGCGTATTTGGCGTACTGTCCGGGGAGAGGGCTCTGAGCCCAAAGACACCCAAACTCGAGTTATTCCTCTTATCAGGAAACAGAGAGGAATTGGGATTCGAGCGAAGTATCTAGCCCGGCCCCAGAACGCTCCCCCCGGGATTGTAATGCTTAAGAGGTGAGGTGACGGGGTGATGGAGGGATGCTAAAGTCGTAAGATGCTGCAGGTAAGACAGCTTTGGTATATATAGGGGTTTGGTCAAGAACTGATTTGATAATAGAATAATTGTCAATGACGTATTTGATACTGAAACATCTGCGCGTGCTCCTCCCGAAATTTGTTTATAAAACCTCACTCCGAGTTATAGGTGTATTACAGAAGGGGAAGCCCTAACGCATGTCCTGAGGTAGATGTCAGATTCTCCGGTGGGTGAAATCTGAGAGAGAAAAAGTTTCTGCATAAAAAGATTATGGCCTTTGGCTTAATCTCTACCGTTTTAGATCTTGTCTTGACAAGAGACCAAAATAAAGAAGCTTTATTTTTATGATTAGTGTTACTGTCATTGTGTCAGATTGTACACCCAACATAGTAGGCTACCTAATATGGTAAATAAGATAACATATGTATGTGTGAGAAAAAGAAAAAAGCAGGTACTGATGAGTTACAGAGCATCACAGCAGAGCTCATTAATATTCACGACCCTTCCAAATATGGTCAAAACTGAACTGAACTATTCATTCTACATTGTAAAGAAATGCTGGGTTCTAAACAAATCCTATCTGTTGTCACACCACAAATTAACTTAATAGTTTTTACAAATTTAAGTGGATTGAACATTAAACAATTAAGTTGCCTGAAAAAAAAAATAATTGTGTTGATTCAACTCTTTTTAACTGAGTAATTTTAACAAGCAGTACAAGTCTTTTTTGAGTGTAGGGGTAATTTCTTGGGTCCTTAATGAGCATATGACACATACACACAGACACACAGTGATTCTAATAAGAGATTTGCATACCTGCAGAACTCCAGAGGGATCCTATTATTTTTCATGACAATTTCTGAACTTAAGCCACATCTACTTTGTAGATATCAGAGAACAACTGAACTCATTTAATCAACTCTACTGCACCTTTACTGTATTGAAGGTAGGTATATTTGGATGCAAAGATTGTCTTTGTCACTGAATCATTAATTAAATCAAGTGACTGTTTTTATGAACAGTTGACCAAATCCAAGACTCACTCGATTTGTTTAAAAGCGCAGATTCATTCATCAGTAAAACCGCTGTGTTTGCTTTGTTTGTAATAATGAGAAGATTCGCGAGTGTGCCAGCTCAGCACTGAAGAAAAATAAATTGGGCTTATTGAGCATGAGTGGATTCTAACTTTATAGCCTCTGCTTGCCCATTGCTTTAAAGAAAACAAAAGATGTGCCTGCCATTGGCAACACTCGCTTAATGCTGCAAAAACATGCTTTAATAAATAGAACCTTTGAAAGACTCAAATACACATCGGCGTGTTATGCTAAATCTCTTCAATATTACAACCTGCTTTAGTGTGACGGTGTTTTGAACAGGGCCGAACCAGATCACTTGCACTAGTGTAAGTATTTTTGTCACAGTCACAAGCAGTAATTTAGTGGAAATGTAAACTGGCAAAATGTGTGAGTATAATTACGAGCTACAGGACACAAAAAAGTCAATTGGTTGTATTTGACAAAAGTTAAAATAGTTAAAGCCCTCACCTAATTCTCCTAATGTATTAAGAATAGGATTTATTCGCAGCTAGGGTTTCTTCCCCTACCGATAACCTCTGGTGAATGGTTAAAGGGACTTTTCCAATTTTATATGGTTCCTTTTACAGCATCGATGTTGTAATGTAATTAAAATATAATCAGTTAAATGGGCTTAAACATTCATTTAGCTGTTCAAGCGTAAAACAAGATAAAAAGATCTTTATTTGTACATTTTCTGTGCTATATAATGTGCTATGCATAAGAATGCTATATAGTAGTTGTACCTCTCTTTAAATTAAGAATAAGCAAGGCTATTTCATGGCAATTCGTAACTTTTTCCTATTAATTTGTACAATCTCATCCATACGATTTGCTCATCCCCCAATGACGATTGGGTTTAGGGGTGGGGTTTTGTGCCATGTCTGCTTTTTCAACATTTTCGTATGACGGAACTTGTATGAATTAGCTACTAAAGTGACAAAATGTATTAAATTTATGAAATTAATAAATAATCACATGACTAAATGATTAAAAATAAATACAAACATACTACATATATAAGATAAAATAAATAGAATATTTTTTCCCTGCGAAAAAACACACATATACATGCACGCACGCATGCACGCACATGCACACGCACACACACACACACACACAGTTTTAATACCCTTCTAAAGCAAAATAAAATTCAGTTAAACTAGTAAATAAACGCATGGATAAATTATTACTAAATTAGGATAAAAAAATATTTCCTGTAAAAATTGCATACAAATATTAAAAATATTAAATAAATATTAAAACAGACAAAAAGTAATTAACAAATTAAAATACAAATACAAACATGCTACACACACACACACACACACACACACACACACACACACGCACACACACACACATATATATATATACATATACATATATACTTTAAGCTGTACAGAAGTGTCTTGAAAAATATCTAGTAAAATATTATTTACTGTCATCATGGCAAAGAGAAAAGAAATCAGTTATTAGAGATGAGTTATTAAAACTATTATGATTAGAAATGTGTTGAAAAAAATCTGCTCTCCGTTAAACAGAAATTGGGGGAAAAAATAAACAGGGGGCTAATAATTCTGGAGGGCTAATAATTCTGACTTCAACTGTATATATATTAAATTAAAATATTAAAACAATTAAATAAATAATAAAAACACAAAATATTAAAAAAACAAATACAAACATACTACATATATAGGATAAAATAGAACATTTTCTTTCATGCGAAAATAGCAAAACTTGCTCAAACTAAATATTTAAATTATTAAATAAAAATATTTAAAATATTAAATACATTTTTATTTAAATATTTAAAATATTAAATAAATATTAAAAACAAATCAAATATTAAAAAAAATAAATACAAACGTACTACATATGTATATAGGATAAAATAAATCGAAAAAAAAACTAAAACAATTCCCCCTGCAAAAATACCAAAACGTGCTCACACAAACATGCGCACATTTTAATACCCTTCTAAAACAACGAAAAATTAAGTTCAATTAATAAAAAGACGCATGAATAAATGATTAAAAAATAAATACAAACATACCACATATATAGGATAAAATAAATTAAATATCCACCCCCCCTGCAAAAATGGAAAAACCTGCTCACAAAAACACACAAAATATTAAATAAAAATATTTTAAAAAATTAAATAAATATTAAAAACACACAAAATATTAAATAAAAATATCAAAAATAAATATAAAAAATAATAATATTAAATAAAAATATTTTAAAAAATTAAATAAATATTAAATACACACAAAATATTAAAAAACTATTACAAACCTACTACACATATAGAAAAAAATATATATATTTTCCCCCGCAAAAACAGCTATACTTGCTCACACATAACCACAAAATATTTTTAAATATTAAATAAAAATATAAAAAATATATAATAAATATAAATAAAACATATGATTATCTAAAAATTTTTATAAATATTAAAAACACACAAAATATTACATACTACATAAAGTATATAAAACACAAACACACACTTACTTTGAATTATAAACATCGACAAGCCCATAAATGAAAGTGTCAGGTGCTGTCAGCATCAGAATATACAGTAACAGGACAGTACGTTATGGTGAGGTGCTATTGAGTGCAATTATAGCAGTTTTTCACTCACCTTTGGCTCGATGGTCTTCTTCTTTAAGACACTTTCCCCCCTCCCACCATCGACGCTTGAGGATTTCTAATCTGTTGTTTTCCTGCAGCTGCAAAATACCTAATGTGATCTCATCTCTGAACGGTGAACCTGTCGAAGAAAAATCCAAATAGCTAGTTTAGCTGGTACCCAACTTAACTCAAACTAAATCTAAAACCTTAAAAAGACTGAAAAGTAAGCTAAGTGTCTTTAAACAAGAGATGCAGAAGTGCAGACATGCTAACAATGCTATTTTAAGACTAGCAATGCTACACAAACAGTAAGCAGATGTTAGCCTTTTAAACGATTTTTACTGACAGGAACAGTGATAAGAACAGACTCAAACCAGTTTTGCCCTCATTAGTGCTATGATTGAACATGTCAGAGCACAAATGCTAACCGCTAAGCCATGACAGTGAATATCTTAAGTCAACGGATGTCGTGCAAATGAGCTAAATTAGCCAGTGTGTCAGGACGGAAATGAATGTTATGATAGGTTAATTCCAAATTATTTGACTTGTTAGAATAACATCATCCTTCATTAAACATTCCTGTATCACTGCTAATCATGTCACGCTAATAACAATGTGACGCGAGAGGATGTGTTCATCAAATTAATAGACGTTCATTTAAATGAGGCACTGCAGATATGCATTGGAACGGATCGGCTGTCACTGAATGTTATTATTATTCATTCACCGTGAATGTGAAGTATATTTCAGGTGAGTGTTTTAGCAGGGGTGACACGGTGGCCTCACAACAAGAAGGTCGCTGGTTCGAGTCCCAGCTGGGTCAGTTGGCATTTCTGTGTGGAGTTTGAATGATCTTCCCATGTTGGTGTGGGTTTCCTAAGGGTGCTCCGGTTGCACAGTCCAAAGACATGCACTATAGGTGAATTGAATAAACTAAAATGGCTGCAATATATGTGTGTGAATGAAAGTGTATGGGTGTTTCCCAGTACTGGGTTGCAGCTGGAAGGGCATCTGCTGTTTAAAACATATGCTGGATAAGTTGGCGGTTCATTCCACTGTGGCGACCCCTGATTATTAAATGTTTTAGCAGTTCAACTAAATATTTTGTATTTTGCTCTACATTTATCACATAACGTAAGCTAGGAAATATGCAAGACTTCACAAACAGCCTAATTTCAAAAACAAATCATTGGTTGTCTGAAAAAAAAATGTGACCACAGTGACCACGATTAATTAATTTGATTCAGTCTGTATACCAATATTAATTAGATTTCAGTAATAAAATGATTTGCGGATACCTTTTTATAATTAATGCATGTTTGTGTGTGTTTAATGGGTTAAAACGGGTCATTTTGCATAAAACAACAAATACATTTTCTTCTCCGCATTTCCATGCCAGAAGGTGAAAATAAAAAATCCTCACAACATGAATTTAATTACAACTTAGCAATGCATAATACTGATGGAAGCCCTTCAGAACCATGCTGTTATAAATACTAGAATTCTTCTTAATAAACACAGGTATTTGCAAGCTGTTTTTTAAGACGCACAAAAAATAATAATGTTAAAAGCAACTGGAAAAAAAAAAATCACACCAAGTAAGTAAGTAAGTAAAGGTTTACTTATATAGCACCTTTCCCAGACATTGAGTCACAAAGTGCTTTACAATAAGAGAAAACAAGTAAAAAAACACATGTCAATAAAAGAAGGCATGTTAAAACATATTAAAACTAATTAAGAATCCAAATACAGAAATACTACTACTGTTAATTAAAACCTTGACCAAAAAGGTGTCTTTAAATGCTTTTTAAAAAGTTCAACTGATCCCAGAGTTCTCAGGGCTATCGGGAGAGAGTTCCAGAGCTGTGGGGTCACCACACACCTTTAGTCTTAAGACGAGTTCTGGGAATGGTTAAAAGGTCTTTGCCAGAAGACCTCAAAGACCGGCTACATGAGTGACTGCTTAAAAGATCTTGAACATACAGGGGTGCTTGACCATGCAGAGCTCTATATGTAATGACCACAATCTTAAAATTTACTCTAAAACCGATAGGAAGCCAGGGAAGTGCCTTAAGCACAGGTGTAATGTATGACCTCCTACTGGTGTTGGTTAAAAGCCTCGCCGCTGCATTCTGCACAACTTGCAATCGCTCCATAGAGGATTTGTTCAGACAAGTGAACGGAACATTACAATAATCCAATCTAGAAGAGATGAAGGCATGGACAATCTCCATCTCTTGCTTTGACACAATATCTCTAATGACCAACATCCAATAGATCAGGGGTGGCCAAACTTTTTCACATGAAGGGCCAAAACCCAAATATCAATGATAGCTGTGGACCGAAGATAAATATCCCAAAGTATTTTACATTAAATTGGCATTGCTAATCTCCTAATTTATTTCCTAAAACTTTTAAATAAACAGAAAACATTACTTTGAATCATATTACCTAATGCAGTATATATTTTGTAAAGTTATAACAATTTCAACTAAAACATAAACAATCACATTTATAGCACAGTGGAGTTCAATGCTGAAAACACTAGTCAAACGGAATCTGCCTTTACCTTGATTCCCTCACCAAAATCTGATGAATTGACACCATTTAAATTGAAACGTTTAATTTCAGTTCACTTTTTTGCAGCTTAACAATAAAACAAACAAATAAAAGATTACGTTAAATTTGAAATGACAATCTCTAAACCATCTTTATCATTCTCCCTCTTTTCTCAGATGGGGTGGCAGGCCAAATCAAAGGTTACCATGGGCCAACATCTTACTACAGCTTACTATAGCTTTGAACTTAAATGAATCTGTTGTTCAATGAGAGGCATGTTTGGCGAATACTTTCAAAGTGAAATGTCCAGTGAGGTGTCAAAACCATGTTCAGATTTTTGCAACCCAGGCTCATTTTGAATATGTACCCCTATATACACCTCTGGAGAGCGCCAAATACATCCCAGGAGCTCTGTTTTTTGCAGTATTAGTTTATCGCAAATCCGCCTGAGGCCACAGTGTGCGCATTTTGAGATCTCAAATTTCTCTCGCGAGAGCCATTCGCACATGCTGTTCTCACGTAAATCCACAAGAGGCTGATGTCGACTGACTGACTGACTGATCGACTGACCCACCCTCTTTTCCTAAACTCAACCAATAGTGTTTTCAAAAGCAATCCTGAAAAATAAAAGCCCTCAGGACTGCCTTATTTTTATCACATTTTCAGATTTTACCACACTCTCACCGTGTTATTTACTTGTTTATTTAAAATTTTTGGCTTTTGTTTTTGTCTTACACGCTTTCTGGAACCGTTCTTCGCCTGACTCAAATCCCATCATTGCGATCAACTCCGCTCTGTGTCTTAAGTCTGCTGACGTACGCGGCGGGCCACTGGACAAACTGGTAACAGTGGAAAAGTCATCCTTATGGAGGTAAGCGGTCAGCTCGTAAGCGTGAAAAGGAACGGCATAATACCGCCCCGTAGCGTTTGGTTTAAAGACGAAATCCAGCCATACGTACCTAATAACTAATAATTTGTGACCTCCAGAAATGTATATGGGGGTACATTTTCAGAATGAGCCTATGTTGGATTTTTGATACCAAATGGATGAAAGTGAATCTGGCTACGTTTCATTATGTGGGATTTTCAACAGTTTGTTGCAGAAGTTCGGAAATAAATTAGCCAGTTGGTGCCACCACAAGATTAATGTTATTTCATTGTCAAATTGAGATACCACCAAATTCTGGATATACGTAGCCATAGCTGAATAAGAAAAGTTCAGTACATGACATATACCGTGAGCCTCAAACACAATTGTTTCCTTGTTCTCATGTAAATCCAACAAGTGTACAATCTTGTTAAAAACAGGCCAATCAGAACAAAACACAGGCTGTATTTTCCATACATTAATTAATATGCAAGCCCCCGCAGCATTTGATTTATCACAAATTTCTCTTAGTGAAATTACAACAGTGATAATTTTTTCCTCTTTATTTTTTAGTTTATCTAAGCTTGTATTATACCTACTATAAAACAAAGCAGTCTTTATGAAAGCATAGATAAGCTTAAATGCAGGATATACGGATTGTACATTTATTCAATGCCACCCCGAAAAGGCATATGGTCTGTTTAAATGTATCTTTAACTAGTTTTTATAGTGTATATTGTGAAATTTGCCACATATGTTTGTAATGAGGCAACAAACACATGTAGTATGTTGAATGTGAGTGTTTAAATCATATTAAACAACATTGAATTGAACTAAACTGAACTTCAACTCTGAAAACTGAACTGACAGTTTCAATTTACTAGTACTTCTATGTTAAGCTGCTTTGACACAATTTACACTATAAAGGCACTACAGAAATAGACATGAATTGAATTAAATTGAATATTTATGCATCGTGTCATATCACTCAGCTCATTTTTCAGAGGTAAAGGAATACGATAAGCTTTAAATTACTCATTCCCATTCATAATCTTTAACTTCCTCATTTAATACAACTCAGGACTACTTTGGCAAACCTTTGTCAAGTACCACAATACCTAGTTACACCCACAAATGCCAGTGAAAACTGTACTGAGCCAAAAGGAAGCCATATGTTAACAGTGTCCAGAAGCGCCTCCTGGGCTCGGAGGCATCTGAGATAGACCATCACACAGTGGAAATGTGTACTGTGGTCAAATGAACCAGTTGTTCAGGTAGTTTTTTTGGGAGAACACATTAAATAATGTGTGATTATATTATCTGCAATAAAATACAAGTCAAAGTAAATTTAGAAATCACAATTTTTTTTTTATTTACGCTTTCCATACTATCCCAACGTGGTTGTGGTTATACATTACATCAAACTGATGACAAAATCAATGTGCTTCTTGGAAGTCTAAACCTTGCATAAGATGTAGATAGTGTTAACAAATTGTGAGGCATGAAAAAAAAAAGAGTATGAATGGGAATCAACTTCTAATCATTCAACAAAGTCAACTCTGGTTTCATGTTTCGCAGTTTTATCCAGTCAGATGAGGCTGTGGTGACACCATCTGCACTCCAGGCTGCTATGGAAGCAGATGGATGTGTCCATGGCGACCAGCCTCTTCATGAATGAGCGGATGAGAGGATTTTATCACTTGGCACCACAACTTTCGGCAGGGACTTGAAGAGACGTGTTAGAAGCAGGAGGAGGGAATAAATGTTGCAGCTCTTGGAAGGCATGCTATGACCTGGAAATACTCTTTGAAGACGGATGCAGCTTCTGGGGTCTTATTTCAAATCTGGTTATGGGATCACGCGATTATGAGTGTGTGTGGTGATATTTGGAGGACACCTTAGCCTGGTGGTCATGACTGATCTTCCCAGAGGACAGAAGATCAAAAACAGAACAGAACTGGTCATTTCCTTCACCTACTGTAGGTATAAGTTCCCCCCTTTATCCATCCTCTCTCTCATACCTCATAATTTTATCGGCTAAAACAAGACTGTATTCATTATTTCTCCTAAAAGATTTGGAGTTTTTTTAGAAACCAAAACCCAATGGTCTTTATTATTCTTCACGCATCATGGGAGTTTAAGGCAGCTCATATAACTGTACTGGCACACTGATCTGGCAAGTTCTTTGCATCCAATTCTGCCACTTGAACTCTCTAGCGCTACCGGCAGTTTTTAACTAACAACTTTTTCACAGAATAATTTGGACATCAGTACTACTGTAGCTTAAAATAAAGTAATAGTTTTTTTCTGTTATTGCACTTATCCTCTGGCTGTACAAAATGTGATTTATTTTTCTTCAGTGAAAAACTAGAGTAGATTTTTAGGTAAAGAATTGGCATTGGTGATTCACAAAAGGCAAGTCAGTCACCAGTTTTTAAATAAATATAATTTTTTTATAGGCAGATTCAGAGTTATAAAAATCCACATAAGCAATAGGTAAATAATATGTAAACATTAGGTAAGCAACTTACAAAGTAAAACCGTGTCCTAACAACACGTGACATGACAAGATTCCAGCAACAAGCAATTTGTCTGTCGGCAATATTTTGATTGAGCGTTTAAGATTGGGGGCTGGGATTCAAGGAAATGTTTTGAATTGGTTTAGTTCTTATCTCTTAGGGAGAACCTTTTTCTATCTGCATGTATGGGGTGTGGTGTTCTCCAAGGCTCAATTTTGGGCCCAGCTCTTTTTTCCATCTACATGCTTCACTTGGCTGCTATCTGCAAGAAGCATAATGTAAGCTACCATCTCAATACTGATGATACTCAGCTTTATATGCCCATAAAATGGGAGAAAACTCTATTGATTGATTTTTTTACCTGTTTTAAGAGATTAAGAAATGGTTGGCTGGTAATTTTTTACACTTGAATGAATCAAAAACTGAAGTGCTAGTGTTTGGCCCTCTGAGTGTCAGTGAATCTACAAATAATCAGTTAGGTTTGCTTAAGCCTAGGGTCCACAGTCACACAAAAAGTCTTGGAGTTATCTTTGACACTGAGTTAAAGTTTGACAGGCAAATAAATTCAGTCATCAAAAGTGGTTTCTATCAATTAAGGAACATTGCCAAATTAAAACCTTTTCTGTCTTTTAAAGAGTTGGAAACCATCATCAATGTTTTTATTTAGTCCAGATTGGACTACTGCAATACTCTTTGTATTTAGGAGTTTTGCAGGCTTTAATTGTACGCCTGCAGCTGGTTCAAAATGCAGCTGCAAGTTTTTTACTGGGACAAAAAAAATTCTAGTGTCTCACCAGTTTTATCATCTCTTCACTGGCTCCCAGTCCAATTTAGGATTCAATACAAGTTATGGCTTCTTGTTTCTAAAGGTTTGAATGGTCTGGCACCAACTTTTTGTATTGGAGTCAGCTGCTTTAACAAGGAGGCTAAAAACCATGGCCTCTATTGACTGTTGCTAGAGCACCTTTTTGGTTTCAGAGGAGTGTAGTTTACCTGCACAGCACTTCACTAGCTGGCCTTTGTTCCACTCAGCCTCCTATAACTCACTCCCATCCGGGTCATGGCACCAATGTAAACCGCCAGTCCTACACCACCCTACCCGCCCTGAGTTGGAATGGAACAAGGGACTCTTTGTATGGGAGTTGGTTGCTCTAGCAAGGAGGCTAAAGATCATGGCCTCTAGCGTCTGTTGCTAGAGCACCTTTTCAGGTTCAGAGGAGTGAGGTTTACCTACACAGCACTTCATTAGCTGGCCTCTGTTACACTCAGCCCCCTAAACCTCACTACCATCCGGGTCACTGTACCAATATAACCTGCCGGTCCTACACCACCCAATGCGCTCCGAGCTGGGATCAAACCGGCGACTCTTTGTATGAGGGTTGGTTGCTCTAACAACGAGTCTAAAGACCAAGGCCTCTAGTGTCTGTTGCTAGAGCGCCCTTTCAGGTTCAAAGGAGTGAGGTTTACCTGAACAGCCCTTCACTAGCTGGCCTCTGTTTCCCTTACCCCCCCCCTAAATCTCACTCCCATCTGGACATGGCACCAATGTAACCCGTCAGTCCTACACCACTCAACCTGCTCTTACCTGGGATCAAACTGGCGACTCTTTGTATGGGAGTTTGTTGCTCTAACAAGAAGGCTAAAGACAATGGCCTCAAGCGTCTGTCGCTAGAGCACCTTTTCGGGTTCAGAGGAGTGAGGTTTACCTGCACAGCACTTCACTAGCTGGCCTCTGTTGCACTCACCCCTCTAAACCTCACTATATTCGGGTCACGGCACCAATGTAATCCACCGGTCCTACACCACCCAACCCACTCCGAGCTGGTATCGAACCAGCGACTCTTCACATGGGAGTTGGTTGCTCTAACAAGAAGGCTAAAGACCATGGCCTCTAGTATCTGTTGTTAGAGCACCTTTTCGTGTTCAGAGTAGTGATGTTTTCCTGCAAAGCGATTCACTAGCTGGCCTCTGTTACACAAGGTATGGTTCATGGGGTTCGATGATTACTCGACGCAAAAATATAAATCAGGCTTTACTCTACAGAACACATCTAGTGTCATAGGATTGCACAAGTGTTCACTTTGACTATTCAACAAAAAACATTGGTAGGTGGAGTTGGCCATTTATAAGAGTGTAAACAGACACTCTGATAAAATCTTTTTTTCTGATGAAGTTCATTGCTCCCAGTGTTTCCAATTCTTTCAAATTAAATCTGAACCCTTTTTAATCCTGCCACAGGTTTCATCAAATCCTCCCGAAATTTCATCAGAAACCCTGCAGACCATGTCAGTAAAGGGCTATTAAACGCTCTGTGATACGCTACACTGCTCAGCTGTAACACATCAAAGACTCTAAACAAGGTAAGGTCATATTTGTGCAATTCTTTAAGAGACTGACATGTATTGTTGCCAGAACAATACATGTCACAACATTCACAATTTAAGCTCTTTTCCTCTGTCTTGAAATGACAAAAGCAGCAAGTTGGGATCTAATTCCAGGACAAAAAGCAATACAATTATGAAGCATTTTCAGTCACTCTTGATAAATTGTTCTGACAAGAGTATTTTGAATTTGGATTTTGCATTTCAGAAATTTGCTTATCAGCGGCAGAAGGAGGTGGAAAAATATAACACAGCTATTACCTTGCTTTAGAAGTCTTTGGGAATTGGAGCAGTGGGCCTACTGTGTGAAACCACCACATGACGCCAATAACACTTTTACAGCCTATTTCACTTTCACAGCTGGACATAAGCTTCTTAAATTTTGACTTGACAAGCCCCTTTGCACTCAAGTCCAGAAATCCCTTCTACATTATTTCACTGCATACAGTAGCTCAACAGTGGCCATTATCTCACCCAGCGCGATTCTTTAGCCATGATTAAGGCCCCATGTTTTCTCTTTTCCAGCCCTCTTCATTGTGAATCCCAGTAGTGAGCATTAAAACCCTCAATGCAAAACATATATTCTATAATTGTCCTCTGTGTCCCTGTCTGTCAAGGAATGATTACTGGAAATGCCAAATGTCAAAGACAAAGTCAGAATTGCTGTTAATCAAGCGCGGTGGAAAGTGCAGTGAGAGATGTGCAATATCAGAGATGCTATCATTGTGACAGTGGCTTTCTTGTATGTGTGATCATCGATGTTTATTTATTTAAGAGATGGTTCACCCAAAAATAACTCACCCAAAGGCATGCCGATGCCGTAGCCCTTGGTGTCCAGCAGGCCTCCTATCTGGGTGAGGTTGCAGTTGAGACGTCGGTGGTACTCATTCATGGTACTCTCCAGAAGAAAGGCGTACTTGGAGTTTAAAACCCGTGCGATGCCCTCCTCAGTGCTCTTTACAAACACACTGGGCTGCTTGGAGTACATGTAATTCCACATGCGCTGATACGTCTGATAGCGCGAGTTCTGAGGGTGGAGAGAGGGTTTGTTATCAAAGGCTACATAATTCGCGATCTCCAGAAATGTATATAGGGCAGATCGAGAGAAAGCGAAAATGTAGACGGATAATACGTGATTAATGTAATAGGGGAAGTGAACTTGGCCTCGGGTGTGAATATGGATGTGGCTGTGAGTCAGTAGGCCAACTGCTTACAGCCATAAACAGGACATGATGCATTATGACATCAGTCAAAGCACTTGCATAGACTAGTCGATCAATTCTAGCGCTAATTACAGCACTCAGTCGACAAGTCGTGTGTCACATTACTTTAGATGCACTTCTTGTGTGTTTAGCGAGAACATAATTTTTTGTTATGGTATAGTTTTTCAATGAGCAATTGAAATGATTTACATTACACTCAAAAAATGACGTAAACTGTTTATTCAAACTACTTATTTAAAATGAACTGAAACAAGACATTTCTTCAGGGTTTTTTGGGACAACTTAATTATTTTATGTTCAATCCACTTGAATTTGTGAAAACGAATAAGTTAGCTTAATTCCCTCATGTTGTCTCAACACAAATCAATTGTATGGAACGCAGCATTGTTACAGTGTAGATAACCACTGATCCACAGACTAGTTGACTACTTTTCTGGGTAAAATGTGTACAAATGATGTACACTGCAAAAAGAAAATCTAGCTGACCTAACTTTTTTAGTTGAATCAAAGGAACTTTTCTAGTCATCTCAACTTACATCAATAAAACTGACTAGAAATATCAAGTTAAGTTTTGTAGAACTTAAAAAAATTTGGAACCTGATTAGCTTACTAAAATAGGTTAAATCAACCTAAAAATATTTGTTGTCTTGAGTTTTTGTTCATTAAATGTGTACAGTATTTACAGTTGTCTACAAGCAAATCCAGAAGGAATGGTTTGGGGTTAAATCTTTATTAAATTGATTGAATTGAATTAGGGTTATGATTATAAACTTATTTGATGAAATTGAGTGCATTTTTGGTGATAAGTAGTTGTCAGCATATGTATTGGAATAAAAGTAATAACTTTTTAATTAACCAAAAAAAGTGCACCAAAAACGTGATCTGATCGGATTGGGGACAATAATCAGCATTAATAATATTTATATTTACACTACCAATCAAAAGCTTAGGTCATTTTTTTGGACACACCTGCTTGTTAAGTGGGACATCATGCAAAGCGGCTACCGGGTCCAAGTGCTCTATTAAACTGTGCGAGGAGGCTCAACGAATGGTAATAATAAACGTTTAGAAAGCACTGTAACACTTTCGATAATATAATGTAATGTGTGTATTTATATAGCGCATTTATTGTTTATGGCCATACAGGTACACCCAAAGCTCTTCACAATCATGAGGGGTGGGGGTGTCTCTCCACACGGGAGCCACAGGACAACAGTGCCAGGTTAAGCACCCCCTGCTGGCCTCACTAACACCACTTCCAACAGCAACCTAGTTTTTCCATGTGGTCTCCCATCCAGGTACTGACCAGGCTCAGCCCTGCTTAGCTTCACAATCACAATATGACCAGAAAGTGATTCAGTTTTATATATAGTTGAACTATGGGTGTCTGTGATGCAGCATGTCCAGAGACAGTTGTGTACACCATGATTTTATATAGAATTCACTTAAATATGTGTGATGAGGCTTTACTAGTGCTGTTATTTGCAGAACATATATATATATATATATATATATATATATATATATATATATATATATATATATATATATATATACACACATATACACATATACACATATATATATATATATATATATATATATATATATATATATATATATATATATATATATATATATATATATATTTAGATAGATAAATATATCTATATATTTAGATATATATATATATATATATATATATATATATATATATATATATATATATATATATATATATATATATAGATAGATAGATAGATAGATAGACAGACAGACAGACAGACAGACAGACAGACAGACAGACAGACAGACAGACAGACAGATAGATAGATAGATAGATAGATAGATAGATAGATAGATAAATAGATAGAGAGATAGAGAGATAGATAGATAGATGTAGGTATATATATTATTCTTTTTAAATATTTCCCAAATGATGATTTAAATGATGTTTAAATTTTTTTATGAACCATTTTAAGGTCAAAATTATTAGCCCCATTAAGCACATTTTTTTTTTGATTGTCTATATAACAAACCATCGTTATACAATAACTAATAAAGGGGGGCTAATAATTCAGGGGGCTAATAATTCTGACGTATATACATATATATACATGTGTCGTAAAGAGTAGGGGTGTAATCTCGATGTCCTGGCCAACTTTCCTCTCTGCCCTTACCCATCATGGCCTCCCAATCATCCCCATCCACTGAACTGGCTCTATGACTGTCTCTCTGCTACATCTATAGCTGGTGTGTGGTGAGGGCACCGGCACCGTTGTCCTGTGCCTGCCGTCGCATCATTTAAGTGGATACTGCACACTGGTAGTGGTGTGGAGAGACCACCCCCTCATGATTGTAAAGCGCTTTGGGTGTATGGCCATACATGATAAATGTGCTATATAAACACACACAAATATATACAGTTGATGTCAGAATTATTAGCCCCCCTGTTTATTTATTTCCCCAATTTCTGTTTAACAGAGAGCAGATTTTTTCAACACATTTCTAAACATATTAGTTTTAATAACTCATTTCTAATAACTGATTTATTTTATCTTTGCTATAATGACAGTACATAATATTTTCTAGATATTTTTCAAGACACTTCTATACAGCTTAAAGTGACATTTAAAGGCCAATTAGGTCAATTAGGTCAATTAGGTTACCTAGGCAGGTTAGGGTAATTAGGGAAGTCATTGTATAACAACGGTTTTGGTCTGTAGACAATTGGAAACAAGTATTGCTTAAGGGGGCTAATAATATTGACCTTAAAATGGTTCATAAAAAAATTAAAAACTGCTTTTATTTTAGCCAAAATAAAACAAATAAGTCTTTCTCCAGAAGAAAAAATATTGTCAGACATACTGTGGAAATTTCCTTGCTCTTTTAAACATAATTTGGGAAATATTTTTAAATATATACATAAATCACAGGAGCAGAGTGTGTGTAGAACTTTGTAAATGAGCAGTGTTTCATTTCTGAGGAAATCTGAGGAAGTTCTGCCTGCACAGATTCTATGTGGGCCTGCATATGAGTCACCAGTCCAACGGCAGCAGTAAACAGGAGGTGATGCAATATGACATTACACTAGCACAAATTGTAAGCCAGTGAAACTAATCTCACACACACAACAAACACGCACACACGCACACACACACACACACACACACACGCACACACACACGCACACACACACACACACACACACACACACACACACACACACACACACACACACACACACACACACACACACATAAACAAGGACATACGTACCATGAAGAAGGTCATAGTACTTCCTCCTTGAATTGTCCCATACTGGATATTGGTCTGATCGGCCAAGTCTTCAGCGGATTCGATTGGCACCTCCATCCTCTGAACCGTCAGAAAAGCTGCAAGATTTGCAGTGTACGAGGAAATGATGATCAGCGTGAATGCCCACCTGTGCCATACACATACAAACATGTTATTATTAGTTTGTATCATATTTTAGAGACAGATGTGATAGATTAGACTGCGGTGAGAAAATATGCTGATACGTAAAAACAACACTGCACACAAATAACCCCAGCTGTGATGTCAAATAGATGAACCTGGTTTGATCAAATGCAAAATAGAAAGCTATTAATAATAAATTAATATGGATATAGTGTTTGCTAACTGAGTAACACAAAGTATGATGACTGATACAAATAAATCAAATAAAAGAGACAAAAATGTAAGCACCAATTCATTCATTTTCCGTCGGCTTAGTACCTGATTATCAGGGGTAGCCACCGTGGAATGAACCGCCAACTATTCCTGCATATGTTATACGCAGCGGATGCCCTTCCAGCTTCAACCCAGTACTGCGAAACACCCATACACTCTCACATTCACACACACAATTATACACAACGGCCAATTTAGCTCATCCAATTCACTTAAAGCGCATGGGTTTGGACTGTTGGGGAAACTGGAGCACCAGGAGAAAACCCACACCAACATGGGGAGAACATGCAAGCTCTACACAGGAATGCCAATTGGCCCAGCTGGGACTTGAACCAGCAACCTTCTAGCTGTGAGGCAACAGTGCTAACCACTTAGCCACCATGCCACCCCCTAAGCACCAATTCTCACTATTAAATAGTGGCTTATTATCTGCTGATTATGAAGATATTGGTTGTTTATTAGCATTTATAAAGTGCATATAATGCTTTTTTTTATTCTACATCCCTAATCCTACTGTATATCTTAACCTACTGTAATGACTACTTTAATAACTATTAATGAGCAGCAAACTAGAAGTTTATAGAGGGAAAAGTCAAAATAAAGTGTTCACATATACAGGTCATGTTTAAGACAGAAAAACTTGTCATAAATCTGTCATAAACATGATAAACATGAGGCCATTATAATTGTGTCATGAGTATTTTTCTGATCACTTGGTTTCTCTCAAGGTTTTTCCTTTCACTTTCGTCAGTTGTTGAAGTTTGTTCCTCGCCACTGCTTTGTTTAGGACTTGTGGAGCTGTGCATCGATGGATTTGTTCTGCAGTGTTTGAACTTTCAGCAGTGAAAATTAAACCACACTGAACAGAACTAAACTGAAGTTCAACTCTGAAAACTGAACTGATACAGTTTTAATTTGCTAGAACTCCTGTAAAGCTGCTTTGACAAAATCTACATTGTGAAAGCGCTATAAAAATAAAGATGAATTGAATTTAGTGCTGGGTTCCATGATTTACGGTTGAAGTCAGAATTATTAGCCCCTGAATTAGTACATGCTAATCTTTGGTCGGATTCCTGACAGGACTAATCATAAATCATCTTCCACTGTCAATGAGCATGAGCGAAAGCATACTTGCTTTTGATGTACATACAGAAAATGCAGCTTTGCAAAGCCAAGATCGCAGGGCCCTGATGGTGTGGTTGAGTTGAACATTAAGTATGTTTACATGGGTAACAATACTTTAATACGATATTAATATGATTAAGAGAATACTCTGATTAAGAGTCTACCATGTAAACAGCGATTTTTGATTCCCTTAATCTGACTAAAGTCATAACTGAACTAAACAGAAATGGAAATAAGACAAGTGGAGTATGCAGATATTAGTGGCTATATTGAGGTAAACACTGCAATCATTACCGCAAACTATTACTGTCAAGTAGGACTTTTTGCCGCATTTTGTGACAAGATCCACACAAGCGGCTGTCAGTAAAGGACCGCACACACATCCCGAAATGTGGACGTTTTTTTTCTTTCCATACAGTGCGGTATCAATAAAAGCAACACCAGTCCTTCATATTCTCGTCAAATACCCCAGTTTGTCACGGGGGCATGAATGAAATGTTCATGAGTGAAAGTTAAACTGCTGAACTGCAGTTAAAGTCGAGAAATTGAAGATGAAACACCCAAAATTACATGAGACTTGTGAATTCATGCAGGAAACGTGAATAGCATGGTGACTTAACATTCAAAAGGCACTTCACGTAATTATATTATTGTCTTATTCAGATTAAGGCAAATAACTATTACTCATGTCCATGTAAACGTAGTCAGAAGACTTCAAAGTAAGTGAAAGATCCAGATGGGCATCCTGCTGAGTTGATTCAGAAGGGCAATTTTTATGTCAGATGGCTCACCGGTTTGACTTTCACTCATTCACTGTCATTCATTTTAAAAAGCACTCGCTCCATTTTATTTGTATATGTTTTACTGGAACGCATTAACTCTACAGGTGCCTGATAGTTAGCCGTGGAGCTAACGTTAATTATATTATTCCCTCTAGTGAACGCAGAACAATTGTCATCATAATTTACTCAAGTGCATGCCTCAATGTCTCGCGCCCCCCCTTAATAGTTTCTGGCGCCCCCTGGTGGGGTGCTGAGTGTTCTGTATTTTTATAATTATTATTTTTTGTTTGTACAATAAGCCACACTCCACAATTTCTAACTATTTAAAAACAAATTTGAATAAATGTTTAAGTTAAAATCTTTTCAGTTCCTTTTTTTAACTAACACTCACTGCATTTTAGCAGTAAGAAGCTACAATACAGATTATTGTGCTGAAGTTTGACTACAAATTTAAATCGCACATCAAATCGAAATCGCAATATCTGTCTAAAAAATTTATAAATAAATAAAAAATCGCGATGAGATATCCTCCCCAAATCGCACAGCCCTACTAGCCACAGTGACTGGTGATCAAAAAAGCTAATGTCAAGCCCTGATTATAGAGTTTTCATGACAGTCTTATGAACACTCGTGTCAAGTAGTGTTACCAATAAACCTATCCTTTGTTTTTAAAAATCAAAAGACGAAATCTTCCAGACGCCAAACTTTCGGACGTAAGTGATCATTAGTTTTGTTACAAACGCTGATTAACGTCGACTAAGGATTTTCAGTAGGAGGTTTGAGAGCCCTTCAAGCACAAGCATGTGAATCCCGTCCAGATGAAGGAAGTCTTCATCGAAAGAGCTTTCAAGAGAGCCATGAAGAATTGAAAACTTTTCTCAAGAGGCCGCCCTCCAAAAAACGCACAAACACGCAGATTAGTTACATGTCATTTAGTAAAAGCTCTTTATCAAAAATTAAAGTAGACCAATTGCAGACACGCGTCCCCCAGAGCATCCCGGAGACAGCGAGCAGATAGACGAACGCTTTTCTGGGTCACCCCTGTGTGGGATTAAAGTTGCATCTATTGTGCTTATTCACACCACAGATGATTAAACTCTCAGCTTCCGCCGCGTGCACAGATCAAATCATTTCAATTCCACTGTTGCTCTTCCTGAAAGTGTCTGACTCAAATGACCCCAACAGCAAGACGCAGGACACAAATTGAAAAGATGGAACCGAAGACGGCTTGACTTGATAACAAAAACTGTACAATGAAGCGAGACAGAAAGAAGCTTCGTGAGATGAGGTGAGAGACTAATCTGAAAACACACTACAAAATGGGTGAAGCGCACAAAGTGATGCTGCACATCTGTACGCAAAACAAACATGCCTGAACATCGTCGACACACTTTACACTTGCAATAAGTGAGAAAAGACTGTTAATGGTCTCTTTAGGCAGAGCAGATGTTCAGCGCATGTTGAATTGAAATCATGTGTCACCATGTTTGAGTATCTGCCCTGCAGAACATTTGCAGAGTAGGTCATTTTTATTTGCTTTTCCAATGGCAATCCGAATGAAAATGAAAGTTTTGCCAACTTTGCTTCCTTGATGTTATATTAAAGAGCTGATCCTGGTGTTTATCAACTTCTATGTACATTTTAGTCACCTGTTAATACCTGTTAAAACCACTGCAAACAACTCGTAAATTACTCCACCCACATACAGCAACAAGCAGAGGACACTCTACAGTTTGACAAACATTGCAGCTGTTGGACAACATAATGTACTTTTGAGGCTTTGTAGTTGTTTACATTGCAACTATGCAGTTTATTTATAGGGAGAGTGCCTATTTTTAAATATCATTTCGGAGCATCGGATTCAGTGCATTGGCTGCCATCAGCCTGTCTGAGCAGACCAAAAACAAAGTCACGATTGACTTTGATGGCGACAGAGATGGCGACAGAGACCGTATCTTAAGTGCTTTGGGGAGAAAAACAGCATTTTCTCAGCGTCATTTCAAACTACAGCTGAACAAATCATTATAAAGCAGGTAAGTGACATTCTAAGTGGATTTCTCTCTTTTGTAGTTTGTACTGCTGTATTTATACCACAGAAACTGGTAGTGTTTGCTGTGCTCTGTATTTTTCGGGGTTAATTATTGTGAAATCCCAAATGCAAAAGAGAAATACTGGGAAATCTTTGACGTTTGTGAATGAGTTTTTGCTGTTCTGAACTCAGCTGCAGATGTGAATGAATGGTGGAAGAAAGTACACTGAAAAAAGTGTTGCATGCAAAACTGTTGCAAACAAGTTATTTGTGTTGAATTTAAACAAACAAATTAAATTGAGCAATGTTCAACTTAATTTGTTTGTTTAAATTCAGCCCAAATAAATTGTTTACAACCACTTAACGTAAAAAATTGAGTAAATCCAAGGAATCATCTTTGAATAATTTTTTTCAGTGTAGTTCCTCATACAAAAGGGTTTTGAGACTTTCAGTGTTTGATTTTTTTTTTATACACATGATTATGCTGATGTACTGTTGTTTAAACGAGATGTCATACTTGTAGCAGTGTGATATGGCTGTATATTGGCACTGGTGGGGGGTACTAGGGCACTCGGTTTGCGGCCTCGAGCCAACGCATGCCTACCACCAGTGCCAACAGTAGATCAGTTATAATATATATATATATATATATATATCTGATCAGTTCATTACAACTAAAGTTAATGACAGTTCTGACATTTACTCATAAATTTGTAATGTAATGGCCGTATTTGTGACAGTTATTGTGATTAAACAAAAAATATATATATTTGGTGTTTTCTAAAGTGCAGAATGATTAGGTTTGGTTATCATTAGTATAAAACTTTTGTGTTTGTTATAAAAGAGTCAGGAAAAAAGAAAAAAAGGACAATTTGAGAAATTTAAATGATCATGCTGTTGGCACTATAAAAATAAGTTAAAGAGAAACAATACAGAGTTTAAGCTGTAAAAATCTAATCTTTAACACTAGAGTTTTGTTTCATATAAAAATCTCCCTCAGTGTTACTTTAAGATCATTGTAATATTATACATTTATTTTCATATTTTGACGTTTTCATTTGATAAATACATAATATATAATAAGCAGGTTTTCTAAATAAATAAATAAATATTCTTAATTTTTAAAATATTTTTGGAATTTGGAATCAACTTCATTTTATTTAAAGCTGAAAAAACAACAGATTTTTAATTCCTTTTTTGGATTTCAATTATTATTTTATTTCAGGCAACTTCCCCAAAGTGTTTAAATAAATGTACTTACTTATTTACGTATTGTTCCTTACTTATAATCTATAAAATATTTAAATATTAAAATATATTGAATAAAAAATATTTAAATTAGTTTTTTTATATTTAACTTCCTGAAAATGTATAAAAAAATTATCAATTATCAATAAGTACTTCAGTAAGATACCTTTAAAAAACAAACAAAACTTTATGAAGAGAACCAAAAAGCCTCCTTAATACTTTTAGTTATAATCAACAATACTGTCCCCCAGGCTGTTTGCAGGTCAGGTTAGCAGAAGCAGCTGGTGCAGATACTGAAATGACACTTGTTGTGAAGGCCTGTCTTTAACACTCGCAGATACGCGCCTCATAAAAAGTGTGAAAGATCGTCACACTTACCAGACGCCGCTGACGCAGCGTGTGGACAGAGCCCGTGGCATGATCTCTGAGCCCTGCTGCATGAAGCCACCAACCGGAAACCACAGGCTATTCCCCAGTGTGTACTGATTCTCCAGCAGGTCCCTGCGCTCCCGCCAGCACGGGAATGGGTTGTACCACTCATAGGGACTCAGCCTGATAGCAGACGCCAAACACACAAATAAAAAACAGAGTACTGTTATCTGAAGAGAAACGCTGGATTGTGAGTATTATGACATTGAAAATAGATGTGTGTGCGTTGGGAGTCAGCATGGTACCTGGCGGCGAGGAAAAGCACACAGCTAACAGCCAGATAGGCTAAAAGCATAAAGAGCCAGACAGCCGGCGAAAAGGGATCCAAGAAGGAGAAATAACCTGGCTTTCTGCCCTATAGAAAGCACATCAACAATTCAAACAATGCTTTTACCAGTCCTACAGAGCAGAGGATCTCAAAACAGATGAAAGCTTTTCCTGATACAATTTCGTGTTCGTTATTGTGGTGTTTTTCAAATGAAGGGGTTTGGTAAAAGTTTAGCTTCTGATGCTGAAAAAACAGTATACGCAATTGTTTGCGCGTCTATGCATTATGTATAAGGCAGGTGCTTTTATCCTTGCAATATATTCATTGGATCAAATCATGCTTCTCAAGGAACTGAAGCTTTTTACACTTGCAACCATGTTTGATTTTACTATAGGAATGCAAGATCTGGATGTAAGGTGAATACGTTTTAAAGGGGACCTATCATGCCCTCTTTTTGTGAGATGTAAAAGAAGTCTCTGATGTTCCCAGAGTTTGTGTGTGAAAATTCAGCTCAAAAACACCACAAATTTGCTTTATAACTCTTTGAAACTGCCCCTTTTAGGCTTTGCATCCTAATTGTGGCATTTTGGTGACTGTCGCTTTAAATTCAAATGAAATTGTGCTCTTTTTAAAAGAGGGCGGAGCTACAAATGCCCATGTGTCAGCATAGTGGCAGATTCGAAAACAAGAATAACGTTCTATGCTAATGAGGGAGAGATCGTCACTACTGGGCGGGGTGTGCCCCCTCTGATGATATGTTTACATGGACTCTTTGATCCAAATTGTGTGGTGCTTTGTGACTGTTGCTTTAAATTTAAATGAGATTGTGCTCTTTTTAAAAGAGGGCGGAGTTACAAACGCCTATGTGTCAGCATAGTGGCAGATTCAAAAACAAGACTAAAGTTTTATGCTAATAGGGGAAAGATCGTGACTAATGGGCAGGGTTTCCCCCTTTGATGACTCGTACAAATGGAAGCTTTGATCCAAATTGTGTGGCATTTTGGTGACTGTCGCTTTAAATTCAAATGAGATTGTGCTCTTTTTAAAAAAGGGCGGAGCTACAAATGCCTATGTGTCAGCATAGTGGCAGATTCAAAAACAAGAATAACGTATTATGTTAATAAGGGAGAGATTGTCATTAATGGGCGGGGCTTTCCCCCTCTGATGACACGTACAAATGGATGCTTTGATCCAAATTGTGTGGCATTTTGGTGACTGTCGCTTTAAATTCAAATGAGATTGTGCTCTTTTTAAAAGAGAGTGGAGTTACAAATGCCCACGTGTCAGCATAGTGGCAGATTCAAAAACAAGAATAACATTCTATGCTAATGAGGGGGAGATCGTGACTAATGGGCGGGGTTTTCCCACCTCTGATGACACGTACAAATGGAGGCTTTGATCCTAATTGTGGCATTTTGGTGACTGTCGCTTTAAGTTCAAAGGAGATCATGCTATTTTAAAAGAGGGCGGAGCTACAAATGTGTCAGAATAGTGGCAAATTAAAAAACAAGAATAACGTCCTATGTTAATGAGGGAGAGATTGTCAATAATGGGCAGGGTTTTCCCTCTCTGATGACACATACAAAGGGAGGCTTTGATCCTAATTGTGCCTCTGATGACACGTACAAAGAGAGAATGTCAATCAAAGTGTTTCTGCAGACTGCTTTTATCAAGGGTGATTATAAAAAATAGAATTAATTAATTTTTACTATTAGAAGCTGATATATATTTACACAATGTTGCCTCACAACTGTGTTTTAAACCCCTTATAAAAGGGATTTTGGCATAATAGGTCCCCTTTAAACCAGGTGTATGATATCTTCAATCTAAATTTGTAATAATTCTTCATCAAGAAGAAGTCTTAAACTTGACTGGATGGTGTTTAATTTACACATGAAAACTAAATAGTATAGTTTACATAAACAATAATAAGAATATCTAACAAACCTGCTGTTAGATCATTACATTCACTTTTATCCTATGTCATACTGTTTTCATTTACCTTTCTACTGTCAATGTTTTCATACTGACAAAAATAGTGTTTTTTCTTTGCTCTCATAAATATTTGGTGTAATGGTTATATCAGATAAAGAGAGTCTTTGTTAGAAAAATGACTAATTATATATATATATACAGTATAGTTAAATGTGGCTTTAGTTCACTGGCAAAAGGGCAGCATAATTAAAGGCAATTTTCATGATTTTAACACTTCGCATTCATATATTATAAAATAAAAGTTAAAACGTCTGGGCTGAGAAAAAAAGCACAAGGCAGAGAAATACAGAATTAATTTTTTTCTTTTGAAACATTTCTGTGGAAGAATTATATGCTGACAATTAATAATATTATTAATATTAATAAAATAATAATAATAATATTAAATTTGCTTTTAATAATAATAATTGACAACAATCACGATAAATGTTTATATAAATATTAACTAAATACTAACTTATTTATATAAATACTAATAAGGAATAATCATAATAAAGTTAATAAGTATTGATAATAATAATAATAATAATAATAATAATAATAATAATAAATAACAATAATAAATTTATAAAACAATAAATAAATAAATAAATAAATAAATAAATAAATAAATAAATAAATAAATGTTCCTGATAAGAGTTTTGAGGTTTACCTAGAAATATTAAATAGCTATGTATTATTAATATTAATAATAATAATAATAATAATAATAATAATAATAATAATAATAATAATAATAATAATAATGAATAAATGTTCCTGATAGGTTTTTTTGAGGTTCACCTATGAATATTAAATAGCTAAGTATAATATTTTGACCTTTATTGTTATTTCATTAAATTTGCTAATTAATAACAATAATTATTTATATAAACACTAATGAATTATAAGAATTTTTAAATTCTGACAATAATAATAATAATAATATACATTTTGACGAAAACAACAACAATAATAATAATAACTATATAATAATAATAATAATAATAATAATAATAATAATAATAATAATAATAATAACTATATAATAATAATAAATTAATGTTCCTGATTTTTATGAGGTTCACCTAGAAATATTAAACAGATAAGTATAATATTTTGATATTTATTCGAATTCCAGTCAATATGCTTAAAATGCAATAGTATGATCTATTATCTCAATTAAATAACTTCTGATATATGAATATCTATGTACAGTATATATATCTGTGCATTCCAATATTACAAAAGTATCTTACTATGTGGACGCGGTACAGGATACTGATGCCAAGGTTCATAAAAGGTTTGGAGAAATCGATGACTTTCTCCCTCTCTGATGTGATCGTAAATCCAGCCACTGCCAGATCTGCTTTCTGCAACAAACAAAGACAAAAGAGGAACAATTAGCAATACCAGATAGATTTAGTGAAGTCAGTCATTTTGGAGGCTGATACAACATTTTCTGTAGCCACTACAGTACTGCAGAGATATTTATCACCCATTGTCTGATAACAGTGAGTTTATTAAGATAAACTGCAACAGCACATAAATTGCCTCAGATGTTACAAAACGGCACTGTTTAAATTCAATAGTACAAAAGTCAACATTTATTTATTTTATATAATGTGTATTTATGTTACTATACTGTATATAAAAACATGAAATGGCAAGAAAGATGCAGTTTAATTAGTAAAATCAGGCATATACAGTCAGAACTATTAGCCCTCCTGAATTATTAGCCCCACTGTATTTTTTTGTCCCCAATTTCTGTGGATATTGGAAAGAAGATATTTTTAACACGTTTCTAAGCATAATAGTTTTAATAATAGTTAACATAATAAACATAATAGTTTCTAAACATAATATTTTTAATAATAGTTTTTTATTAAAAAAGTAGTTTTGAAGTAGTAGTTGAAGTAGTAGATGTGGTTGGTATAGTGGTATCAGAAGTAGTGGATGTGTAGTAGTAGTAGTAGTAGTCGTTGTCGTTGTCTGTGTAGTAGTATCAGAAGCAGTAGACGTTGTTGATGTAGATGTTGTAGTAGCAGTCATTCCTGTAGTAGTATCAGTAGTAGATGTAGTAGTAGTATCAGTGGTAGTAGTCGTTGTAATAGGTTCAGTAGTAGTACACATTGTAGTAGTAGTGGTTGTGGCTGTAGTAGCAGTAGTAATAGTTGTAGCATTAGAAACTCTCTGTAGTAGTAGTAGTAGTTGGTGTAGTATTTGGGATTTATTTTTATTATTATTATTATTATTGTAGTGGTTGTTGTTAATTATTATTACTGTTGTCCTTTCTTGCTTGTTTACTGTCATTATTACTATCATTATATCACTAGCATTGTTGTCACTCCTTATATAAGTTACTTGCTTCATTTAGTGACTGTTATTGTTCCTTTTGTATGTACTCTGACCTGTTTATCATGTTACCTTTACATGCACACACGCGTATACACACACGCACGCACGCACGCACGCACGCACGCACGCACACACACACACACACACTCACACACACACACGCACCTGCCGGTACTTGATTGTATTGTTGTTGTTTTTTGTATTTTTGTTATTGTTTCATTTTCTTTGTATTTGCATTATCTCAAATTGTGTACCTTTTGTATATTCTAATAAAATAAAAAAATAAAAAAATAGTTTTAATAATAAACAGATAATAGTAAACATAATAAACAGACCTCCTAGTTTTTAGCAATTGCTGAATCCAACGCAAAATCAACAAAAAGTCGGTAATTTTGTGATCCTGCAAAATTCTTCATTTAAATGCAAAATAATCGCAAAAAACACAAATAATTTCATGAAACATCCAATTCTAAACCATATCATAAAAATTATTTCAGTTTGCAATGAATTGTTTTACATGACTTATAGACGTTGCATACGCAGCGCACGTGATGTATTTGAGTGTCTCTCAAATGACGTTTCACCTGCGCCCTCAATCATTACATTACATGAAAGTGAGGGAGATTGTTTTGCACTGCAGCCTGTGCAGTAAGCAGACACAGATGAAGTGCGAGTGATTTACATGTGAAGTCAATGCAAAGATGTGATTAGACATCCTGTGGCATGACTTGGGCGCTTTGTGCATTTGACGCGCTTCAAACTGCAAAAGAAAGTAGGAACAAAAATCTAACAAACGGAGCAGTGGAACAGACAAAACAGCAAGCAGCTTACAATGATGGAGATTGGTTCAAGGATGACGACCGAATTGAAGGACGTTATTTATGCTTGACATGTATGGCTGGTATTATGATGTGCGTAAAATCTGTAAATGTTTTCGTTTGACTCCTTTCCTTCAGTTAATGAGAGAAAACAGTTGCTAGATTGGATACAGTTGCGACCAGAAGTTAATGAAAATTATTTATATTTCTATTAAATTTTACATTTATTGCATTTTATGAACGTCTACCCCAAGCCCAACCCTAAACTCAACTGTCACAGTAATATAAATTCAGTAGTTGTACCGAGTATTATTTATGTTATCTATTAAGTTACCCAATAAATAGTATTTTTTAACTAAAATATTTTTTCTACCCCCACCCTAACCCTAAACCCAACCGTCACAGTACTGTAAAACTATGAATTATTGTGATATAGTGTCACAAAAATGATGCTATATTGATGTGCATATCTGCAGCTGTATCCTATCTAGACTTTACCAGAGAAAATGCTTCCCTGCCATTGATGAGTTTTATGGCAATCCGTGTTTTAGGTGTATTACGGTAGGAGAAGCCCTAATGCATGTCCTGAGTGAGGTACATGATGTTAGATGCTCCAAGGAGTGAAATCTGAGAGAAAGTAAGATCGTGAATAAAAATGAGAGTTATACAATCTTAATCCCTAACATTTTATATCTGTTTTAGATCTTGCCTTGACAAGAGACCAAAATAAGCTTTATTTTTATGAATTATGTCATTGTGTCAGATTCCAAATGTAGTAGGCTACCTAAAATGGTAATTATATATATATATATATATATATATATATATATATATATATATATATATATATATATATATATATATATATATATATATATATATATATATATATATATATATATATTATCTTTAAATATATTTTAATCGCAGATTTCTGGGAATTACCACCACAAAATCAGTCATTTTTAAAAACTAGGGGGTCTGTAATAAACATAATAGTTTCTAAGCATAATTGTTTTCTCACATGATCGCCCACTGAAGCTAAGCAGGGCTGCGCTCTGTCAGTACCTGGATGGGAGACCACATGAGAAAGCTCGGTTGCTGCCGGAAGTGGTGTTAGTGAAACATCATTGAGAAATATTTGGGCTAATTATTCTGACTTTTTTAAATCCAGTCACTGCTGTACATGTTTAAAAACAAAACGCACAATAAAAAAGCATCGTGAAAATATTCTATAATCAACTTTCTGTAAAAAGTCGTAAAATGCTCGACTGTAAACAATCTACAATTTGAAAAATAAAAAAAATAGAAAATTAGGTTTGTTTCTATCAGGCTGTTTCCATCAGAGCAGCCGACTGTAGTATTGGTAACCTAGCAACCAACGGTAAACAGGACTGAGTCATAATGGAGTCAGCTGATTAGTCATGTGGGCATAATGTTCGATACGTCAAAGTTTATGCAGCAAATGCATTTCCATTTCCCATTATTCACATTAACCCACATTAAGGTCCAAAACCAAGCAATAAATGGTTTTATAAAAATTAAAAATATGTTTCATTCTAGCCGAAATAAAACAAATAAAACTTTGTCCAGAAGAAAAAATATTATAAGAAATACTGTAAAAATTCCTTGCTCTGTTAAACATAATTTGGGAAATATTTAGGCTAATTATTTTGACTTCAACTGTGTGTTCTTCCTCTTTAAATCCAGTCATGGCTGGACATGTTTAAAAGCAAAACGCACAATAAAAAGTTTCATAAAAATGGTCTATAATTAGCTTTCTTTGCTTCAACTTAGTGAGTAGTTTTCTTGCTGACAGAAACTAAATACATCCCCCTCTACTGTGGCAATAATTTAGCAATGTTGCTAAGCGCTAATTAGCATACCGCTGTGCCTGTCGTAAAATGCTCGACTGGAAACAGGTCTGCAATTTGGTTTCATGTTGTGTCTTTAAAAGCTAAACACTGACCTTGGTTTTGAGAACTCGAAAAGAGAAAGCATTTGTCATTATCTGAGGTTCATTGATAAAGACAAAAACAAAAACCAGGATATTTACCGTAGCACAAGGAGAATGAGTCAAGAATTGAGGAAAACAAGAGAAAGTCAAGACTGGACAGCTGGATGGATGAATGGACGGATAATAAAAGGATGTAAGTGCACTGGAAGAAGCTTGTCTTGATGAGAGAATTCGATATGAGAGTCCTTCGGTAAAAGGAAAGAGATTTATTTATTATGGGGAAGTAGGGAGATGGAAAAACAGGGCTAAAGAGTGGAGTGCAGCCTGATGAAAACGGAAAGAGAGAGGCAGGGAGGAATAAAGCGACGGTCCTTGAAGGAAGAAACGGATACTTGTGGAGGAAGGGGTGATGAGGAATGGTTAAGAACAGAGAGATGGTAAAGAGAAAGCTTCCAGCGACGACACAAGGAATATTGTGCCCTTGAGAGATGAAGGAAACGAGGGATATGGAATGAAAAATGAAGGGGGAGAATTAAAAAGCCAGAGAGTGAAAGTTCCTGAGGAAGAAAAAAACAATAATGAACCAAAAAAACAACAAAAAAAAAACCAATGTGGTATTATTTTTTCCTCTCTTCTTTGGGGAGGAGGGGTGTGACAGTGGTGGGGAACTAACTAACAGTAGGGATGCCACTGAACTGTGTTTTGCAGTAGTGTAAGAGACGCTCAGCGGTTTCTAAAGCGGTGAAAAAAAACGTTTTGTTTTGCTAAACATTAAAGTTTACCAAGACTTTTTTTCTTATTTCAAACTGTCCTTCACATGGAGTTTTACTGCCAGTCAAAGTCAGGAAATAACTGAAACACTGAAACATTCAGGAGCCTCTGTTGTGGCTGTATTTCGGTTGGTGGTTTTGGTGATGCGGTCTTATTCAGTTCCATTGATTTTTAGACGTTAAAAACCATGAGCTATGCTGATTCATGTTGCAAAGTGATATTTTCATATTAAATTCTTCTTCTTTTTATAAATAGTCATGAACACACTTGATTGTAAAGCAAGTAGTTTGATATTAATGGTAATTTTCTGCCGTTTAATATTCCTAGTCATTTGTCTTATAGACAACCGAATCGGAAGTTTTAAAACAATCGTAAAAAACGAGCACTTCTGCAGTGTAGGATAAGAGCAATAGACAGGCTTTAACCTATGATTCCTTCTGGTAATGATAATGATCCTTAGCATACTACTAATGAAACAGCTAATAAGGCACCACACAAGTCCAATGGCACAAAATTCCCTATTCGGAAAATTAGGTGCATTTTCATCAGGTTGTTAGAGCAGCCGATTGTAGTATTGGTAACCTAGCAACCACCAGTAAACAAGGAAAGCATAATGAAGACATCTGATCAGTCATGTGGGTGCAATGTTTGCTATGTCAAAGTTTAACCATTAAGGGTACACGCACACACACACATGCACACGCACACGCACACACACACATGCACACACACAATTAATTAGACAAGTTATTGTATATCGATGATTTGTTCTCTAGACTATCGAAAAACAATAGCTTAAAGGAGCTAATAATTTTGACCTTAAAATGGTGGTTAAAAAAATTAAAAACTGCTTTTATTCCAACCAAAATAAAACAAATAAGACTTTCTCCAGAAGGAAAAATATTATCAGACATACTGTGAACATTTCCTTGCTCTGTTAAACATCATTTGGGAAATATTTAAAAAAAGAAAAAAGAAAATTGAAAGGGGGGCTAATAATTCTGACTTCAACTATATATATATCAGGCCCGTAGCCAGCCTAGTGAAAGGGGGGGTGGGGGGTGGCGGTGGTTGGGGGTTCTCTTTCTCTAAAAGCGGACTTTTTTGCATTTTTTCCCTCCATGTTTTGTATTTTGATTAAGAAGTTTAAATACAGCATTTTGGTGACATTTTATGAAATATTTAGTGCTGGATTAACGTGTCTTCTGGAATCATAACCAGAAAACCAGAAAATATTAACTGTTTTGTCAAGTTGCTTACTAAGATCATGTGCTTATTTTGTCAGTCCAAACACACACTACTGTTTTCATTTTTATGGGGACTTCCTGTAGAGGTAGACATATAGCGATATTCAATAATGCAATATGTTGTGATAATCAATATCCACAATACTGAAAACAATTATTTGAATTTTAGAGGACTTTTTAAATATTTTCAGATTGTATTGGTTGTTCAACACAGCGCCACATGCTTGAATATTTAAGGGGTGATTTATATTCAAACAGACATTATTCAAACATTTTCATTTAATATGGCATGCAAAATTCTTAGGTTTTTGTTCGTTAACGAAAGAAAACAGTGTAAATCTAAGGATGGATTCTGGCAAGTGCTGAAAGAAGCATGGTTTTACAATACCTGACAAAAGTCTTGTCACCTATCCAAGTTTTAGGAACAACTAATAATAACTTGACCTTTAGTGGATCATTTGGTATCAGAAGTGGCTTGTATGAAAGGCAAAGGCCTCTTGATTACGCTTATTTTACCAAATGAAATATGATCATACCTTGATTTTTAATTATTTATTTAGGACAGTAAGGTCTGACTCTGCTTAGACAAAAGTCTTGTCACTTAACAGAAATAATGTCCAGTATAGAATATAAAGTCATGGCGCAGTGAAAAAAGAATGAATATTGTGTGTGACTCCCATGAGCTTGGAGGACTGCATCCATACATCTCTGCAATGACTCAATTAACTTATTAATAAAGTCATCTGGAATGACAAAGAAAGTTCTTGCACAACTCTCAGTTAATCAAGATTCTTTAGATTCATCTTCAATGCCTCCTCCTTCATCTTACCACAGACATGCTCAATAATGTTCATGTCTGGTGACTGGGCTGGCCAATCCTGGAGCACCTTGACCTTCTTTGTTTTCGGGAACTTTGATATGGCGGCTGAAGTATGAGAAGGAGCGCTATCCTGCTGGAGAATTTACCCTCTGCTGTGGTTTGTTATATAATGGGCAGCACAAATATCCTGATACCTCAGGCTGTTGATGTTGCCATCCACTCTGCAGATCTCTTGCACTGAATGTAACCCCAAACCATGATTTTTCCTTCACCAAACTTGACTGATTTCTGTGAGAATCTTGGGTCCATGCGGGTTCCAGTAGATCTTCTGCAATATTTGTGATGACTGGGATGCTGTTCAACAGATGATTCCTCAGAAAATCGACCTTCTGCTACTTTTCCAAATGATCAACTAGAAGCCAAGTTATTACAACTGGGAACAACGAAAACTTTAGTTAGGTAGTGTGTGCTTTGCTATGAATGGGAATCCACTAACAAGGCTTGAGTTTTGTTTTGAGTCACTTTTTTGCTTTTCTAAGGTCAGAAAGTCTTCTTTTGTGGCCCTGGAATAGTTCCTTAAACAGTAGGGCCTTGGGAGAAGAAGAGCAAAATCATTTGCTAATTTGATTTTAATTTTAATTCATAGAAACCTTCATGTTTTGCTGTTTTATTAGAGGTAATTCCTGTAAGGCCCAATCCCAATAATTATTTCTATTTTTCCTATCTAGACTTTTCTGACAGGGTATTTGAGTGTTATCAATTGACAGTATGTTCTGAGACTGCTGTACAGGAGTTATTATTATGGATTATAGCAACACAATCGCACGGCAATTCGTGAACTTTTTGATTTAGTGGCTAATACGTACAAATTCTTACGATCTAATTTGTACAATTTAGCACGATTTGCTCATCCCCCAATGACGGTTGGGTTTAGGGGTGGGGTTAGGTGCCACGCCTCCTTTTTAAAATCGTACAATTTCGTACGACTGAACTCGTACGAATTTGTACGAATTAGCCACTAAACTGACAAAACGTAAAATACTTACGTTTTCTCATGAGATCAGGCTGATTATAGATAGCCAAATTTAGCGGTTTTTATTTTAGCATTTTTTTTATAAGTATGACGGTAAAGCATGAACGCGGTTATGAATATATTAAAACATGTGCTTGTTTGTTGTAGAAATTCATAATAATGACAAAAATACTAATATGTGGATCTACTTACTTCCGGGTGCAACTATCCTGCCGTTGTGGCTGGTGTATTCTGGGAAATTTTCTTACCCCTTGGTTTCAAGTGTGGTCCTGAAAAATCTTAGTTCAAAATGCTTTCTACCCCTTCCCCCTAGCCCCACACCTTCAAGCTAAAGAGAATTGGGACACCCCTACCCCTTCATGGGAACGCACAAAACAAGGGGTAAGGGTAAGGGCTAATGGCTCGTTTCCACTGACTGGTACGGTACAGTACGGTTCGGTTTGGTACGGGTCACCTTTATCAGGCTTGCGTTTCCACTAACAAGGGTACTCTTTTGGTGGGCGTGGTGTATGACAGAAAGTTTCAGTCGATGTCATTCTCGCTCGAGGAAATGTCTACAGTAAAGCTGTACGGGTCACTTACATATCATATGAGAAGCACTTCTCACAAAACAGACGCTTTACACACATAAATACTTGTGTAGAAATGTTTATTACTAATTTTTCTATGAACATGAGTTGATTATAACTGCAGATCAATGACAGTGCGAAACAGCCCACTGTAACGTCTGTAATTATATTAAATAACTAAATAAATGAACATATATAAACACATACAGCCCCTTACAGTCTCCGATATGTTACTAACTACAGAAGAACTACATATAGCAGACATTTCGTCCGTATTTAGGTTCAAAAACAACACAAAATATAGCCTACAGTCAGTGAAAACCTCTTATCTGTGTATGTAATCTTCAGCAGCACATGTAGCCTCTGTTAGACAGTAATTCCGTCATTCCCGGTTCATATTAGTCCAAAAGATGAAGATAATAACTTAGTTATACATGGCATTTTGTTCATGTTTGCTGAAAAATAATGTGCTCCTTTTTTTCCGGCTTCTCCTTTGTTTCTTGATGCTTCACTCTCGTGTTTGTCAGTGTCTGACAGGATCGGGTTTCAAAAGCACGTCAATAATCAAGCGCAGGTTATTATCATCAGCTCAAGAAGTTTGTTATTTCAGATATAATGTTAGACGTGTGCGAGCGCTAGCAAGAAATCGAAACCGCTCGCGGCTCAGACTGGCTCGTAAAAAACTACGGGGCACAGGGTAAATCTGCTCTTCTTCTTGGCTTTGTGGCTTTTTATCAAGACGACGACAAGGTTTGTTTGAGCCCGGGTCGACCATGGCTCGTTATTATATGTATATATCATTCCGCTGTAATGTCTCGGCTCGTCGGCTGTGTATTTCAAACATGGCGGGTTTTTTGTTTTCATTCTGGCTTGTTGCGTAAGCGAATAATGTATCTCTGTAATCCAATAGCGTTCAGCTGCGCATGTGGCTCCGCCTTTTGGTACCCGTTCTCGTGTTTGGTACCCTTTCGAAAGGGTGCCGAAAAAGTGGTACAGTACGGTTTGGTTCGGTACGTTTTTTGACAGTGGAAACGGCCATAAAAGCGTACCAAACCGAACTGTACCGTACCGTACCACTCAGTGGAAACGGGCCATAAGGGGTAGAATTGGGATTGGGCCTAAATCATTCTGTTCAAAGATGAAAATCCTCTTTTTATTTAGCCAGATATTGTTTTTTTATTTTAAAAATGCATTAACTACATTCAATATAATCCAATTAAATAGCATTTACACATAATTACCTACATTTTATTAGAAACCAGCTATTTTAAATCACAAGCAGCTTTGTGGCTTGTCAAACAAAGTAGTTTCCCCAACACCAGGGCTGATCAATAGCCGTTTATTCTGCTTAAAAACCCAAGTGTCCCCCAGATATCTCTCAATCTGCTTAATTACAGCCTAACTGATTACCGAGCGCGAGCTTTGTAAACTGCTTCAAAGGGTGTCATCAAACGCTGGTGCGAAGGAATAGCTGAAGTGCGAGTCCGCGGAGAGAAACATAGGCGGTAAGTGTGCATACTTTACAAACACAACACGCCAACATGTGTCAACCGTACGCTGGCTTAGCAGCTGTAATGGTATAGTGGCGCAGAATAATTAGATACAGAAGGAACTGATTAGTATGTGTTGGCGTATTTCAAAAGGGTTTGGTGAGACCTGCCTACACTGAGGTTAATAGAATGGCATTAGCGATCGTATTACCATCGTCATTATTTTTAGCATTAGTGTGAATAGCGTTAATATCTGTAATTGGACAAAATCGGCTGCAAAAGGAGCCGTGAGGAAATGCTGCTAGTGTTTAAACATTTGAACATACAAAAGAGCTTGATCTAAAAGGTACAGTTGAAGTCAAAATTATTATTATTATTTAAAATATTTCCCAAATGATGTTTAAGAGCAAGGAATTTTTCACAGTATTTCCTATAATATTTTTTCTTCTGGAGAAAGTCTTATTTGTTTTATTTCGGCTAGAATAAAAGCAGTTTTTAATTTTTTAACCCTTCTGCACTGTTCAAATTTACCACCTTTTTGTCATGTTAGGAATGAAAACATCCACTGAATTAAACTGCTGAAAAATTTCATCAGATTAATATTTGCTTTCAATTTTTTTGTGGAAATCTGTTAATCAACCCCAGTCCTGATCAAAACTACTGAATTGTTTATAAAATGACAGGATTTTAACTCTTTAATTACCAAGTTCACAAAGAATGTCACTGATTTGGTGGAAAAAAATAAAAACACACACACAAAATGACTGGATTTTTTTTTTCTTTTATCACAGTCTTGGACATGTGAACGGTTAGTAACAACATTGCTTTGATGCGTTGTTAGATTTTCATTTTTTCTCCCTAATTTACTGTTAGTGGCTGTTTTTTGCCCCATTGACTTCCATTATATCCACATTTGATGGTGCATAAATACACAGTCTTTGTTTTTGTTTACTCCATGTAGTTCTGAGAGCTGAGATGCATATTTAGATTTTCTCAGACACATCAAGGTAAGCGCGCAAAGGTCACTCTCACACACAGATACACAACACAAACTTTTAAAATCGAGAAACTAAGCTTTTTTTGCACAGGCCTATCTAAAGGGGTAATGATGCCAACGGGCCAGGCGGAATCTGCGGACGTTTTATGCTATTTCTGCTGAGAATTTTGCTAAAAATCTGCCAATTTCTGCAGTATGATTTTGAGAGTATCATAACTAAAACCTTAATATGTGAAATAAAAAATTATACCTTTTATTTAATGTTTAAAATGCAAATCCAATTAGATCCACTTTATTTGGTATACAGCGCAAGTCTCTCATATAATAGATCTACTAAAAGACAGAAAATATTACTGTACAAACTGCATTGTACATAAATCAGATGAATATTTTCATATTAGTCAATAATATTACTGTGATTAATTTAAAAGCTGAATAAATATAGATTTACACACATTTACTCAAGTAAATAAACAGAATTAATTATGGGCTAAAAATCTGCAGAATTCTGCAAAAATCTGCGCGCTCAGCTTCCGTGTGGGCCTACTGATGATCAACAGTAAAAATGGAAAATTTGACGTCTTCCCAACAGCAAAAACCACCAACAATCAAAAATGCCTGATTATATGTGACATGGCTTTGTAACAAAAAAAAAATGTCATGATGGAAGTTAATGGGGCAAAAACAGCCATCAACACAAAATTATGGAGAAAAAAATTTAAATCAATTAAAAACCATGCATTAAAGGCAATGTTGTTTCACATGTCCAAGTCTTTAATAAAAGGTTTTTTAATAATTTTATTAATTTTTTCACCAAATCAGTGACATCATTTATAAATTTGGCAATTACAGTTTTAAAGTAGAGTAAAAATCCTGTCATTTCCTAAACAATTGAATAGTTTTGATCAGGACTGAGATTGATTAACAGATTTATGCAAAACAATTTTCACAGCAGTTTAAATTACTGGGTTTTACATCCCTAACATAACAAAATGATAGTAAATTAGCCCAGATTGAGATGTTGAGTTTAAAAAAAAATTAAAAATCCAAGCATTTTCTCAAAATATGTGTCAAAATGAGATTTGCCACCAAAAATCATTCTGCTAGCTGAAACACAGAAAATGTTGTGGCCAAATTAAGACTCAAAATCACCCTAGAGTGCATCCCCAACAGTACAAAGGGGTTAATAACCATTTTACGGTCAATATTATTAAGCAATACATTTTTCCTCATTGTCTACAGAACAAACCACTGTATACAATGATTTGCCTAACTACTCTAATTTGCCTAGTCAACCTTATTAACCTAGTTAAGCCTTTAAATGTCACCATATACTATTATCTTGAAAAATATCTAGTCAAATATTATGTACTGTCATCACGGCAAAAAATAAAAGAAATCAGCTATCAGGAATTAGTTATTAAAACTGTTATGTTTACAAATGTGTTGAAAAAAATCTTCTTTCTGTTAAACATATACAGGAGGGCTTCTAACTGTACATTTTCAAAGACATTTCACGGTAGGCTGTGTGTGCGCTGTACATTTTCAATAGTGTGGGCATTGTTTACATCTGGGATAAAGATTTTTTTGGTCAATTAGCTCATGAGTCAAGAAGGAGACATTTATGTTTACACCTGGTGTTTTATCCGTCTCTTTTGTCCACTTTCGACCACTGTTTTGGCTCAATTTGAAGGGAGGGTCTACAGGCTGGTGTCTGAAGCACTGCTTTGAACTTTCAATATAATATTGGGAAATAAACATGTGCTACATAAAACAAAAGGAGACAATAGCTATGTTTCCATCCAAAGAATTATTTGGAATTTTTGGAAACTATCGCAAAAAAATTCTACGCAGTTTCGCTGTTAAATACTTAATTCCCATTTGGTGTGAACCCCGCATTTCCCGTCCTGTTGGTTTGGCTTGAGAAAAGTGGGGAAAACTCAGCTTATAGCAATGCCTGTGTACGTGTAGACAAAAACTCATTGCAATATTCCCAGGGTTTCTGCAGGTTTCTTCAAATCAAATTTAAAACATTTAAAGACCCTTTTAAGTCCATTATGAATGAAATTTCAGACTTGCACTGGGCTAAAAACTAAGGATTTTTTTCAAATGGCCGGTTACTTCTGTAAATAGTTTTTGTATTAATGAAAAATCATGGGATGTGGGATAAAGGGATGTGTTGCTTTAGTTTTCTTTCTCTGATTTGCTGTAAAAATGTCTAACAGCTGTTGTGAAGTGATGCAATAAAAAAAACGTAGATATATATCGTCACCTTAGAATTATAAGGTTCTATCTGACATTTTTGTCAAAATTGAGTTATTGACATATTCTTATTAAATGACAACTTATTTACATTATTGGATGTTTTTTTTATAAGTTGTTTACTTTTAAGGCTTTTTATAAAAAAAAAAACAAATGTTACATACATACTGTTTGCAAAAACTTTGATGCTAAATATCCCAAAATAATTCAGAACGAAGATAGAACCTTATAATTCCAAGGTGATGGTATATATATATATATATATATATATATATATATATATAGGTTTTGTTGTATGGGGTGTCAGCCTGATTGGGTAGCTTTACATGGACATGGAAAATTAAGACCTGTTTAAAATGATTTAGCACTTAAAACATTGTATTTCAGTGTATTTAAGACTTTTAAAGGCCTAAAATATTGTTTTTGAAATTTAAGACATTTTAAGACTTTTATGAATCTTTTAGGATCCTTGTAAGACTTAGGACCTGTTTGCATGCGTTTTGCTATAGTTACGTCATCCGTCCACACTACTCGGAAAACGGAGCTTTTTGAAAATGCTGGAGGGGCCGTTTTCATTTTAAACCGCTGAAGCTCTGTGTCAGTGTGGATGGGGGGAAAACGGAGACATTTGAAAACGAAGGCGTGGCTGCAGGCGTTCGCCTATCTGACTGGGGATTTTTCCTCAATATTAAGTAGCCTACACAAAATTCAGTCTTGCATCCTTTTCTTGTAAGTTCAAACTTCACAAGTTTGATTTGTAAAACAAACTCCAGAGGACACGTCGGGTAAATCTTCAAAGGAAACAGGGTACTTACCTCATTCACATCACAATGGCTACGCTGTTTCACTTTCTTAACAATAAAATGAAAACATGATATAAGGAGCTGCCTATTTTCATTCTGATATTAACAACTTAACAGACACCAAAAATGTTGAAGCGTCGTGTAGCTACATATTTATATGACCGTCAACTTCACTGTGTGTTTATTTATAACAAGACAGAGCCTATAACATTACTGGCTCCTTTCATTTTCATTGAAAATACTAAACATACCCTCTCTTTTGCTGAATATCAGTTTTAATAATCAATAATGGCCATTATAAAAGTATAACGTACAATAGGTTTATACAATATAGGAAATAATGGCAAGCAATCAGTCAGAATCAGTGTACGTGGTTACATTATTTAATATATTGACTTATCTTTGCGCTCAGCTAAAACACGTTACCTGAGAACAAGTAATAGATTCAAAAGAACAAAGTCAGGGAATATGCCGTTAGATAAAGACCACAAGATGAATTAAATATCACGTTTAACAAATATAGTGAGAATAGATCCAGCGGTAGATCCTTGATGAACAGTCCAACGTGCGCAGCTCTCATCGCTGCAGTGCATGCCAGAGTGTGTGTGTGGTCACGTGATGTGTGTTTTCAGCAGTATAGTGTGGACGGAGAGTTGTTCAGAAACGCTAGGTGAAACGCCAGAGTGGACGTGGATCGTTTTCATTTTAAAACGCAGTTTAAAAACGTATTAGCGTAAATGGGGTCTTATACAGGACTAATCACTAAGGATTTTTTCGAATGGCTCAGTTACTTTCTTGAATAATTTTTGTATTAATGGCAGGTCATGTAAAGGGATGTGTTGCTTTAGTTTTCTCTACCTGATTCCCCAGGAAATTTAATTTGGTGAATTTGCTGTAAACATGTCTAACAGCTGTTGTAAACTGTTGCAATAAAATACTCAAATATTAAAAAAAGCTTTTGAGATGGATTATTGGTGATTGGGTGTCAGCCTGATTGGGTAGTCTTACTTACACATAGGAAAATTAAGAGCTGTTTAAAATGATTTAAGACCTACAGTGCAATGCTCTATTTCAGGCCTGAAATGTTGTTTTTGAAGACTTTTTAAGACCCCCCTGATTCCATGAAGATGAGAATTGTCAAGTGTGATTTCCTGATGATTTAAAAGCACATAAAAGAGACATAAAAATCTACCAAAGCCATTCTGTAAAACCCCCAAGTGTTTCATTGAGGTCAGTGTGACTGGAAAGCGTCTCTGTTTTTACACAATGCGCCCACAGAGCCTAATTTTGGCGGTGTGTGCGTGTGTGTGTTTGTGTGCAGACATGCATACCCTGTTGATGAGTTCCCCCACCATGCCAGTCCATGAGCCATTAGGTTCTGGAGCTCCATACAGGCCGTCATCCACCAGCTTGATCCGGAAGGAAAACTTCAGTATGTCTGCCAGCTCTCGCAGCATATCCACACAGAAGCCCTCGTACTGATCGCTACCCTGAAAGTCCTGGTAGTTCTCCTTGCGCATCACGTATGGATTCTCCTATAAAAGCGGATGAAGGTAACGTTTAATGCTCTAATATTCCACTCTCCATTTCCATAGAGTGAAGCGCCATAAACTCAAATGAAAGTCAATAGCCATACAGTGGAAGTGGCATTTTGATTGGTGTTAAGCCATGAAACGGCAGTAAAAATCAAGTGAAACTGTGCTCCCTTGGCCTTGACATGTGAAAGTTCTTTTCCTGTTTGAATGCATTATTTCTCTTACAGTACGATGTCGCATCTGGACAGCAAACCTATTTTGTTCATGTAGCAAAGCACATGATGCAAATTAGATGATTAATAATAGATAATAATTCAACATAAAGGGTTTAAATGTTTATTTGTTTTAAAGGGGACCTATTATGCCCCTTTTACAAGATGTAAAGTAAATATCTGATGTCCCCAGTGTGTCTATGTGATGTTTCAGCTCAAAATACTACACAAATTATGTTTTACAACTCTTTAAAACTGCCCCTTTTAGGCTTTGATCCTAATTCTACCATTTTGGTCACTGTCGCTTTAAATTCAAATGAGATTGTGCTCTTTTCAAAAGAGGGCGGAGTTAAAAATGCCAACAAATGTGTCAGCATAGTGGCAGATTTAAAACCATAATGGTGGACAGCTGCTTCTCACTCAGGTCTGTCTATGCTAATGAGTGAGAGATAGTCACTGATGGGCGGGGCTTTCCACCTCTGATGACACGTACAAAGGAAGGTTTTAATCCTAATTGTAGCGTTTTGGTGACTGTCACTTTAAATTCAAAGGAGATCATGCTATTTTAAAAGAGGGCGGAGCTACAAATGCCTATGTGTCAGCATAGTGGCAAATTAAAAAACAAGACTAACGTCCTATGCTAATGAGGGAGAGATTGTCAATAATGGGCAGAGTTTTCCCTCTTTGATGACACATACAAAGGGAGGCTTTGATCCCAATTGTGCTGTTTTTGTGACTGTCGCTTTAAATTCAAATGAGATTGTGCTCTTTTCAAAAGAGGGCGGAGCTACAAATGCCTATGTGTCAGCATAGAGGCAGATTTAACTATAATGGTGGACAGCTGCTTCTCAATCAGGGCTGTCTACGCTAATGAGGAAGAGATCGTCACTAATGGGTGGGGCTTTCCCTCTCTGATGACACACACAAAGGGAGAATATCAATCAAAGTGTTTCTGCAGACTGTTTTCACGATGAGTGATAATAAAAAATATAATTGAACAAATTTTTACAATTTTAAGCTGGTTATATTCACAGATTGTTGCACAAAAATGTGTTTAAACCCCTTATAAAAGTGATTTTTGCATAATAGGACCCCTATAATGCATGTTTCCTATGTATTCATTTATCTATTATTTATTTGTTTGTTTGTTTGTTTTATTCCTCTAGTTCATGGTGCCCAAACTTTTTTATTTCAGTTTTTACCAGCCTGATCTCACGAGAAAACGTAAGTATTTTACGTTTTGGCAGTTTAGTGGCTAATTCGTACGAATTCGTACGAGTTCAGTCGAACGAAATTGTACGATTTTAAAAAGGAGGCGTGGCAACTAACCCCACCCCTAAACCCAACCGTCATTGGGGGATGAGCAAATCGTACTAAATTGTACGAATTAGATTGTACGAATTAGCCAGTAAATCAAAAAGTTAGATTGTGTTGTTTTTACTAGTGCGCACAAGTTAACGGCGCAGAAAAATGTCCAAAAAATTTATTGTTTGTTTTTATGATTTATATAGACACAAACATGATACCTTATTTGTTTTTTTGGCATTAAATGTGTTTATTAATTTGTTTATATTTGTGTGTGGATGACATTTTGGCCATTTTTTAAAGATTTATTTTTTGGCATTTTTGCCATTTTTGACAGGGCAGTAGTTTGACAGGAAGTGAAGCGGGAGAGAAAGCGGGTAGGATCGGAAAAGATCCTCGAGCCGGGATTAAAACTCAGGACACCCGAAACGCTTCCGCACAATCTGTCAGCTCGCTAACCACTGGGCTACTGCGCCGACTGGCCATTTCTAATGTAGTATAGTCCCGTTCACACAAAAATGGGGTTAGTTCACACAAAAATGTCAAATTCTGTCATCATTTACTCACCCTTGACTTGTTCCAAAATAGTTCGAATTTAATTGGTTTTGTTGAGCACAAAAGAAGATATTGAGAATATTATTAGAAACCTGTAACTACTGACATCCATAGTAGGAAAAAAAAATATGGAAGCCAATGGCTGCGTCCGAAAGTGCCTACTACTCAGTAGGTACTGCATTTGAATTTAAACATACTACTCAGCCTTTAGAAAAGTACGTTCTATACAGTATGAATGTGAGCAGTATGAATGGAACTCGGACATGCTGCATCCTCTATTTTGTCATGATCACTATGACCTACCTGCGTGAGTTGCGTCGATTCACTCCCATTCATGAATTCTCATCGGGCATCATAGGATAGCATAGCGTCTATACAATGTGCACTTTAGAATATCGCCGGAAGTAGTAGGTACTTCTCGCATACTGTTTTTCGGTGAATTCTATGAATTCAGACATACCACTCGGCTTGCATACTGTTTTTAGCGTACTATATAGTATGGAAGTATGTGATTTCGAACGCAGCCATCGGTTACAGGTTTTCAGCATTTTTCAAAATATCTTCTTTTGTGTTCAATACAAGAAAACAAACTCAAACTGGTTTAGAACAAGTGAAGAGTGAGCAAAGGATGTCAGAATGTTCATTTTGGGGTGAACTATCCCTTTAAGAGTCAGGTTTTGTTTAGTTAGAAGTTGTTTTTTGAATCTCTTAACATCTGTACCTCAAAAACTCATTTTTCTATCATTTACTTAATGGTTTTATTAATTTTTATATGGCCAAGCGTTTATTTTATTTCTTCCTTATTTAAAAAAAAAAAAGAAAATTTTTTTTGCAAATCATGCCTCCTGCTTAATCCGAAGTATCTTGACCACAGTAAACAAAGACACATCATCATCTGTACACAGACATACAGTTGAAGTCAGAATTATTAGCCCCCCTTTGAATTTTTTTTCTTTTTTAAATATTTCCTAAATGATGTTTAACAGAGCAAAGAAATTTTCACAGTATGTCAGATAATATTTTTTCTTCTGGAGAAAGTCTTATTTGTTTTATTTCGGCTAGAATAAAAGCAGTTTTTAATTTTTTTAAAAACATTTTAAGGTCAAAATTATTAACCCCTTTAAGCTATATATTTTTACGATAGTCTACAGAACAAACCATCGTTATACAATAACTTGCCTAATTACCCTAACCGGCCTAGTTAACCTAATTAACCTAGTTAAGCCTTTAAATGTCACTTTAAGCTGTATAGAAGAGCCTTGAAAAATATCAAGTCAAATATTATTTACTGTCATCATGGCAAAGATAAAATAAATCAGTTATTAGAAATGAGTTATTAAAACTATTATGTTTAGAAATGTGTTTAGATTTTTTTTCAGTTATTAGAAATGAGTTATTAAAACTATTATGTTTAGAAATGTGTTTAGATTTTTTTTAACGGAAAAAATCTCTCCGTTAAACAGACATTAGAAAAAAAATAAACAGGGGGCTAATGATTAAGGGGGGCTAATAATTCTGACTTCAACTGTACATCATTCCTTATAAATATGAGGTACATTTCTTATGTCCTGAGGAACTGCTTTAATATGCTTGTCACGTGAAAGTGACATTGTACGGCAGGGGAATGAATAACGATGCAGTGCATATATAGAGCCAATCAATGAAGGCGCTATAGACATTATACACTCTGCATTCATAAAGAGACATTATTTTAAAGTGATATAGAACATTGGCTGAGAAATAAATGCAGTGCAGTTGTCATATTTTCCATCTGGAATTGATTGGATGGTGCGAAATGGATGGCGTTCTTCACCAGAATGGAAACAGACCGAGAGATTGTATAGAAAACCGATGCTTAAAAACAGTGTTAACATTAGCTTGGTTTTTATCATGTAATAACTTCAGACTAAAGAAGTATGTGCTGGTGAAATTCTCACAGTGGCACCAGAAAAGTGCTTAAAGTAGATTAAAAATAAATTTCACTTTGATGTCGACTATTAATGCGTCCAACAAAGGCAAATTGGTCTGCTTAAATTGGTATGCCAGCTTTGTAATAACATAAATGAGTCTAGTCTGAATTTGTTCTGAGATTTTCATTACTAAACAACGTTATTATATGATAAGTAATACAATTCTCCTCTGCGCACCAAGACCGTGCTTATTTGACCCAAAATACAATAAAAATGGTAATGCTGTGAAATATAATTTTAGGGTAAAATAACTTTTTTTTTTCGATGTGAATATATTTTTAGATTTTAAAATGCAGTTTGAGTGACTCTTTATTCATCAGAAATCATTCTAACATGCTGCTTTGATGCTCCTGTTATGAAGCGGACAGGAGACAGAGGTAAGGAAACGTTAGGGTGTTTATTAAATGACAACAAGGAGCACATGAAGGATAGCCAGGAGGATCAGGAATGATGTTGGGGTCTTTTCCTCCGTGGCTGGGTAACAGGAATACACGAGGATGGACAGCACACACCAGATACAGCTGACAGAGGATGACACAGACTTGGAAGGACTGGAAGACAGGACGATTCGGGTGGACCAGGAAGACTAGGAGGAATACAAAGAGAACAGGTAAGTAAAGCGTTTGTTTTAGCTGAGGATGACTACGCTGAGTGGTCGCTCAGTTGTCCGCTTTCGTCGAGACGAGCCCGGACAATGAGCGACTGGAGTGCTGTGCTTTTATCTGGTGCTCGTGAATGTGATGCAGCTGTGTGCTCATTAGAAGTCAGGTGATGGTGATCTTCGTGAGTGGGGATCGTGAGAGCCTGACCAATCCGTGACAGTACCCCCCTCCCCAGGGCCCGCTCCTGAGGGCCGACACCTCCGACGCCGTGGTGGTCTCCCTCTGCCTCTAGGCGCTGGGAACTCAGGGTGGCTCTCATGAAACTCCACCATGAGACTAGGATCGAGAATATCAGCTCTGGGAACCCATGTCCTTTCTTCGGGGCCGTACCCTTCCCAGTCCACCAGGTACTCCAACTGGCCACCACGACGTCGGGAACGCAAGATCTCCTTCACTGCGTAGACGGCTCCTTCTTCTAGGAGCAGTGGAGGAGGGGGTTCCTCTTCGTGGTCAGGCTCTGTGGAGGGAAGAACAGGATCGTGATAGGGTTTCAGGAGTGATACGTGGAATGTAGGGTGAATACGGTAGTGAGAGGGTAATTGTAGTTTGTAGGTGACGGGGTTAACCTGTTCCACGATGGTGAAGGGACCAACAAATCGGGGACTTAACTTGCGAGAGGGCAGTCGCATGCGTATGTCCCGGGTGGATAGCCACACCTTTTGTCCGGGTGTGTATCTGGGTTCTTCAGACCTTCTTCTATCGGCGGTTACCTTGCTTCGACGGACTGCCCTCTGCAGATGTTGATGAGCCTCGTCCCAGACTCTCTCGCTCTCCCGGAACCAGTGATCCACTGCGGGGACATCAGATGGTTCGCCATCCCAGGGAAAGAGCGGTGGTTGGAAGCCCAGGACGCACTGGAATGGCGTGAGTCCGGTGGAGGGTTGCCGCAGTGAATTTTGGGCATATTCTGCCCAGCCCAAATACTGGCTCCAGGAGCTCTGGTGACCACTGCAGAAGGTCCTCAGGAACCGTCCCACCTCCTGAATCTTCCTCTCTGTCTGCCCGTTGGTTTGGGGATGATATCCAGAAGAGAGGCTGACGGCCACACCTAGGAGCTTGAAGAAGGCTTTCCATAGACGTGAGATGAACTGTGGACCTCTGTCCGACACAATATCTTCTGGAATACCAAATGACCTGAAGACTTGATTAAAGATATTGTCGGCTGTTTCAAAGGCTGTGGGAAGACCTTTCAGAGGGATTAGTTTGACAAACTTTGAGAATCTATCTACGATGACTAGAATACAGGTATTACCTTCTGACGAGGGGAGGTCAGTGATAAAGTCCACTCCTAGGTGTGACCAGGGACGGTTCGGAATCGGCAAGGGATGGAGCTTTCCAGCGGGTAGATGACGTGGGCTCTTGGATTGGGCACAGTCCTTACAGCCCTGAACATATTGCCTCACATCCCTTGCCATGTTTGGCCACCAGAATCGTTGGGATACTAGCGAGAGAGTATTGTTGATCCCTGGATGTCCAGTGCCTAGCGAGGTATGTAAGGAGTGGATCAGATCTACCCGGTGTTCAGGTGGTATGAACTGCCGATGAGGAGGGCATCCCGGCGGAGCAGGGGCTTCCGGAGTGGCAACGACTGGAGGAGCGTTCCAGGTGATCGGACAAATGGAGATGTGTTCGGGAAGAATCTTCGTTGGGAGTTCTTCATGATCGTGATGCTCGTGTAAACGAGAGAGAGCGTCTGCTCTTAGATTCTTGGGTCCTGGACGATAGGAAATGGAGAAATCAAAACGTGAGAAGAAAAGTGACCATCTGGCTTGACGTGGACATAGTCTCTTGGCCTCTTTGATATATTGGAGGTTTTTGTGATCTGTGATCACCTGGAACGGATGTTTGGCTCCCTCCAACCAGTGACGCCACTCCTCCAAGGCTAGCTTGATTGCTAGAAGCTCCCTGTCTCCTATGCTGTAATTCTGCTCCGCCGGGCTCAACTTCCGAGAGAAATAGGCACAGGGATGCAGTCGGGGCGGTGTATCATGATGTTGGGATAATACTGCCCCGACGCCGGTGGTGGATGCGTCCACTTCCACCACGAAAGGAAGATTTGGGTCAGGATGAGTCAGGAGTGGGGCCCTTGTGAACTCCTTCTTAAGAAGGCGGAAGGCTGCGGCTGCTTCTTTGGTCCACTCCAGTCCTTTGGGTTTACCCTTGAGGAGATTAGTGAGAGGTGATGTAATCCTGCTGTAGTCCTTGATAAACCGTCTATAAAAGTTAGCAAACCCAAGAAACCTCTGGAGCTCCTTAATGGAAGTGGGTTCTGACCAGGATAGAACAGCCTCAATTTTCTTCCCATCCATACGTATACCGGTTTGGTCAATGATGTATCCCAAGAAATGAATCGACTTCTGGTGGAATGAGCATTTCTCCGCTTTGAGGTAGAGGTGATGTTCTCTCAATGTGTGTAGGACCTCCGCAACGTGTTGGCGATGTTCGGCCTCACTCCGGGAGTAAATGAGGATGTCATCTATGTACACTATTACAAAGTGGTGAAGAAACTCCCGGAGGACTTCATGAATGAAGTTTTGGAATACGGAGGGGGCGTTGACCAGACCGTAAGGCATGACCTCATATTCATAGTGGCCAGTAGGGGTCACGAATGCTGTCTTCCATTGGTCCCCCTCACGTATTCTTATCAGATTATACGCGCTGCGGAGGTCCAATTTAGTGAAGACTTTAGCTTCTCGGAGCTGTTCCAAAGCGGCTGGTACCAGAGGAAGGGGATATCGGTATTTTACTGTACCGTTATTTAGGACCCTGTAGTCGATGCATGGACGCAGCCCTCCGTCCTTCTTGGCCACAAAGAAGAAGCTTGAGGCGGCTGGTGATTTTGAGTGACGTATGTACCCCTGACTCAGAGCCTCCCTTATGTAATCTTCCATTGCCTGATTCTCTGGAAGCGAGAGCGGGTAGATCCTACCTCTTGGCAACTGGGCATCTGGAACTAGGTCGATCGCGCAGTCCCATGGCCGATGCGGCGGTAGCTGGGAAGCTCTCTTGGGGCAGAAGACATCATGAAAGGAGCTGTACTCCTTAGGAATGTGGATAGACTGCTTCTCAGGAGGACTCTCGACCGATGTTGTAAACAAAGAAATGGGGTTCCGACCTTGAAGAGGGAGATTTGGAAAACAGGTAGGTGTACATCCAGATCCCCATTTCTTTATCTCTCCTGTGCCCCAAGAGATGATGGGATCGTGCTTCACCAGCCACGGGCGCCCTAGAATGATGTCCATATTTGCACCCTCCAGAACCAGAAATTGAATCCTCTCTTGATGTAACAACCCCACTTGAAGAAGGATGTCTTCGCATTGTCGATGGATACGGGTCGAAGATCGAGTGCACTGGGTTATCGGTTGTATCTGGTATATATGCGAGGACGCCTCAGTACGTAGGTGGAGTTGACGACAGAGGGATTGGGAGATGAAGTTCCCTGCTGACCCGGAGTCGATGAGGGCTGTGACAAGGAGAGAAATAGAGGCAGTAGTTATTTGTACGGTGGTAGTAAGTGGTTTACATTGTTCAATATTCGTACTGAATACACTCACTGAAGTCCGAATGGGACGAAGGGGACACTCCATACGGGTGTGTCCACTGACACCGCAGTATAGACACAGACCCCGGGTCAGCCTCCTCTGTCGTTCCGCTGATGTCAGTCTTCCAGACTCTATTATCATGGGTTCTGGTTCTGGAGAGGCTGTTGACTCAGGCGATTGGAGGAGTGCAGACGAGGGGGTGATGGTGTCCTGTTGATAGGAACGGAGACGATCGGAACATCGGAGAGAATGTTGGATGAATCTCTCCAGACCCATAGTATCATCTAATGTGGCCAGCTGGATTCGGAGAGTGGGTTCCAAGCCGAGCCGGTACGTGGTCAACAACGATCTCTCATTCCATCCACTTGCAGCTGCTAGAGTGCGAAACCGGAGAGCATATTCCTGTGTAGATAGAGTACCTTGCTTTAGATGATACAGCTGCTCTCCAGCGGCTACTTCCCCATCAGAACGTCCAAACACCTCTTTGAAATACTCCGTGAAGGTAGTGATGGAATTCATGACCGGCCCGGCTTGGTTCCAGATCGTCTCAGCCCATTTAAGTGCAGGCCCAGAGAGTAGTGATACGATGTAGGCGATCTTTGACTTATCTGTGGGATATAGAGAAGGTTGCATTTCGAATATGAGGGAACATTGTAACAGAAAACCATTGCACTCCCCCGCTCCGCCTGAGTAGGGCGCTGGTCGGGCCATGGGACTGGAAGGAAGGGCCGAAGAAGAAACTGTGGAGGCGGAAGTGCTCGGTGCTGGTGGTGCGTTGGAAAGTGGAGCTGGTGGCTGTAGAATCCGCTTCAACTGGTCCACCAGCTCTTGAAAGTGATCGGGGGTGCTCATGTTGTCGTCGTTATGGGTCCGGGCTTCTGTTATGAAGCGGACAGGAGACAGAGGTAAGGAAACGTTAGGGTGTTTATTAAATGACAACAAGGAGCACATGAAGGATAGCCAGGAGGATCAGGAATGATGTTGGGGTCTTTTCCTCCGTGGCTGGGTAACAGGAATACACGAGGATGGACAGCACACACCAGATACAGCTGACAGAGGATGACACAGACTTGGAAGGACTGGAAGACAGGACGATTCGGGTGGACCAGGAAGACTAGGAGGAATACAAAGAGAACAGGTAAGTAAAGCGTTTGTTTTAGCTGAGGATGACTACGCTGAGTGGTCGCTCAGTTGTCCGCTTTCGTCGAGACGAGCCCGGACAATGAGCGACTGGAGTGCTGTGCTTTTATCTGGTGCTCGTGAATGTGATGCAGCTGTGTGCTCATTAGAAGTCAGGTGATGGTGATCTTCGTGAGTGGGGATCGTGAGAGCCTGACCAATCCGTGACAGCTCCAGAAACATCTATTATTATTATTATTATTATTATTATTATTATTATTATTATCAGTTGAAAACAGTTGTGCTGCTTCACATGTTTTATTAATCTTGAACACATTTGAGTGATCAAAAAGGACAATAAATGAAGAGTTCAGATGCAAAAACCACTCATTCCCGCTCTCTTAGATCCTCCATCCACCTTTCTGTCCCCAAAAAATTTAAAGGATAAAAAGGCAACAGTAACTCAAATAACCACTTGTTACAACCACGGTATGCAGAAGAGCATCTCTGAATGCACAACACGTCAATCCTTGAGGCAGATGGGCTACAGCAGCAGAAGACCACACCGGGTGCCACTCCTGTCAGCTAAGAACAGGAAACTGAGGCTACAATTTGCACAGGCTCACCAAAATTGGACTATAGGAGATTGGAAAAACGTTGCCTGGTCTGATGAGCCTCGATTTCTGCTGTGACATTCGGATGTGAGGGTCAGAATTTGGCATCAACAACATGAAAGCATGGATCCATTGTGCCTTGTATCAATGGTTCAGGCTGGTGGTGGTGGTGTAATAGTGTGGGGGTATTTCTTGGCACACTTTGGGCCCATTAGTACCAATTGAGCATCGTGTCAACACCACAGCCTACCTGAGTATTGTTGCTGAACATGTCCATCCCTTTATGACCACAGTGTACCCATCATCTGATGGCTACTTCCAGCAGCATAATGCGCTATATCATAAAGTGTGAATCATCTCATGGTTTCTTGAACATGACAATGAGTTTACTGTACTCAAATGGCCTCCACAGTCACCAGAGCTCAATCCAATAGAGCACATTTGGGTTGTGGTGGAACGGGAGATTTGCATCATGGATGTGCAGCCGACAAATCAGCAGCAACTGCGGGATGCTATCATGTCAATATAGACCAAAATCTCTGAGGAATATTTATATATATATATATATATATATATATATATATATATATATATATATATATATATATATATATATATATATATATATATATATATATATATATATATATATATATATATATATATATATATATATATATATATATACACACTTGTTCTTCAGTGACCTTGAGGCAGGCAATTTAAATAAAATGTATTACTATCAGTATTATTAAATGCCATCTGAAAATTTCTTCCAAAATGAGCATTATTCGCAAGCTCCTGTATGTTCAGTAAATCCAACTTTTATGGCAAAAATAGGTTATTTGCATTGCTTTTAAAGTGAAATAACTGAACAAAAATATTGGGAAAAATGCTCATTTTAGAAGAAAATTTCAGATGGCACTTAAAGGTTTTTCCATCTGAACACTTCAAATACACTTATGATGGTAATATTCATTCATTTACCTTCGGCTTAGTCTTTAAGCCTTCTGCTTAATTCATCAGGGGTCGCAGCAGAATAAACCACCAACTTATCCAGCATATGTTTTACACAGCGAAATCCAGCTGCAACCCAGTACTGGGAAACATTCATACACTCTCATTCATACACATACAACCAGTGACCTTCTTGTTGTGAGGCGATCTTGGTACGCACTGCACCACCGTGACGCCAGAGATCATCTGAATGGATTTAAAGCATCAATGTTGTAGGTGGGGAAGAACTTACTAGTATTGTGGTGACGGTGAGCGTCTTGTTGGCTAACGTCTCAGACGTGTTGATGTCTAACGACGTGGAGTTCATCGCCAACGTGTTATTGGAGTACCAGACACCAATCTGCACATGTGGAATAAAAACAACACGACATGAGATGCTTCAGTGCCTGAGTTTAAAGGGATAGTTCACCCAAAACTGAAATTCGGTCATCATTTACTCACTCTTTACTTGTTCCAAACCTTTAGAAAGGAGATGTTTTGAAGAAAGCTGGAAACCTGCAACCATTGAGTTTCATTGTATTTGTCCTTCCTACCATGGAAGTCAATGGTTTCTGGATTTCAGCTTTTTAAAAATATCTTCTTTTGTGTTCAGCAGAAGAGAGAAACTTATAAATGTTTGGAACAAGTGAAAGGTGAGTAACTAGCAAGTACATTTTCATTTTTTTGGTGAACTATCCCTTTAAATACAGTACAACTACACTGAATAATAAAAACATTGGATCAACATAAACGAATGACTTCAACTTGATAGACCTAAAATAATTAACCCTAGTCCGTCCCTCTTTCACTTTGACCCGAATCTCATTTATGTAATTACTATTATTTTTTAAATCGTGTTCATCTGAGTGGTAAAACACTTCACATTAGCACTGAAAATACACAAAAACTAATGTATATGGGTGTAATTAAAAAAAAAAGGAACAAAAGTGTCCCTCACAGAGCTTTATCATAAAAATATGGGGAAAGAATACTGTATGAAATATTAATTATTACACTTATGTGATAATATAAGAAATATAAGATGGTTTCTGTCAAATCACACAACTTTTAGCCTTCTACCTACAAATATGTGATTATGAGAGTTTTAAAACCAGGTATTTCACAATATTCTTGTTTATTTGCTTCATATAGAGCCAGATATTCATATTTAAAAATCAAATATCATGCTATATTATTTTTTGCCCACAAGAGTTCAGCAAAGAAACCCAGTGTGAGATAGTTTGAGCTGAATTAACAAGGTTATTCTTTAAATTAGGGATGTCCCGATCAGATTTTTGTTGCCTTTGAGTCGGAGTCATTTGATTTCAAGGATCTGCCGATACCGAAACCTGATCTGATACTTCTATAATGTATAAAGGCTTAGTAGAGACATGGCTGCTACGGACAAACCTCATATGTTTGTGGTGAACAAAACATGGGATACATCTTATAACAGGACAAGTAGTTTTTCATAAATCTTCTTATAAAGGTCTGGCAGAGCTTTCTCTGTGTAATAGTGGCGAGACGGCATTTTAAATCGAGGTTTCTACGTTTGTTTTTGACCTGTCTTATCAGGTCTGTTGTGTTAAATGTAGCCTTTTCCTTTCCACCTCTTGCAATGCCAAGTTTACATATCTCACAATGTTAGCATTGACAATTGTGTCGTCATCATCATTATAATACCTCCAGACCGCAGACATACTTGCTCTTTCCGCTTTAAGCTGCTTCAGTGTTCTACTTTGCTGGCATTTAACCAATAGCATCTCTGCAACAAAGTGATGTCATGTTGCCGACATTGCTGTTTCTGTGTGAAGTCAAGACAGAGGTCTAACTCTGTGCCACAACATAACTATAGATGAGATATAATAATAATTATAATGAGAAATATATATATATATATATATATATATATACATATGTATTCGAGTCCTGATCGGGAGGGTAACGTCTGCCGATCCAGTCTAAAACCGCGTGATCAGGCCCGATTTCCAATAACATGATTTGATGTAGACATCACTACTTTAAATAGTAAGCTAATTTGGTTTTAATTGAAGGAATGTGTAGAATAAGCTTATTAAATTACATTTATTGATGAAATCAAGGAGTTTAGATAAATAAAAATACTAAATAACAAAGGGATGGATGAAAAGTTCCGTTTCTACAGCTTATTTTATTATTAAAAATTGTAGTAAATTAAGTAGTTTTTTATCAGGGGTTTATTTATCAGGGGCCGCCACAGTGAAATGAACTGTCAACTATTCCAGCATATGTTTTGCACAGCGGATGCCTTTTTTAGCTGCAATCCAGTACTGGGAAACGCCCATACACTCTCACATTCAAGCACACACTCATACACTACAGACAATTTAGATCCTCCAATTCACCTATAGTGCACGTCTTTGGACTGTGGGAGAAACCGGAGCACTCTGAGGAAACCCACGCCAACATGGGGAAAACATGCAAACATACAAACACAGAAATGCCAACTGGCCCAGTCAGGACTCGAACCAGCGACCTTCTTGCTGTGAGACGACAGTGCTAACCACTGAGCCACCTCAAATGTAACAAGTTGGAGTAATTTAAGTTCTTACTTTTCAGAAACTCACACAAATTGCCTTTTGATGAACTAAATCATACAAATAAATTTTTTATTGTGCCAGTGATGGCTTGTGGCTGGAAGGGCATCCGCTGAGTAAAAAAAATGCTGGATAAGTTGGCGGTTCATTCCGCTGTGGCGACCCCAGATTAATAAAAGGAATAAGCCGACAAGAAAATGAATGAACGCATGAATAATTTTTTATTTTTAAGTTCGATCTCGAGAGAGGAAACAGGCAGGAATAAACGAGTTAAGAGAATAAGACGAGGGGATGAAGGGAAGATAAAAGAGCATGAAGCGAGGGATCAATACTATGATCAATAAGAGAGGAGTGAAGTGGTGATTACTCCAGCTACCACCCATTCATTAGACCTCACAACCTCTCCCGTGATTATGGATACAATCCGGAGTAAGTGTAAGTGAGAGTGGGTGGGTGTGAGTGTGTACTGGTTTTGGTGGTTTACAAGGACAGTTTTTTTGTATAAGGACATGGGTTTGACCTAGCTGTACTCTATTAAAGTCTGCTTGAAATCAACATATACAATGTTTATTTTACTAGCTCACATTGTTATCCTTAAGGTGAATAATTAGTCTGTGCAAGTTACCAAAATGTTTGCTTTGGTAATCTTTAATCAAAGTCTGACCATTTGCTTCCATGTTTGGAGTGGCGGTTCTTTTATTGACGTCAACCTGAGGGTTTCCATTGCAACTGCATATTAATTTCCTCTCTTACCGTTAGTTTGCTATGAGCGAATGATGCACAAAAGAAAGCCCCTCCCCCTACTCAATATTCCGTTTCAGTCAGAAGACATTCGTGCAGACCTTAAAGGTACCACATACTGCACTGGTTTAATGTGTGAAACTGTTCTCTGATATCTACATAGTAGGTATATGGCTTAGGTAAGTTCAAAAAATCAATTTTATATGTTCATTCATTACTCCATAAAATACCACTAGAATCAGAAGGTCCATACTGGCCCATTTCCACTGAGTGGTACAGTATGGTATGGGTCGGTACGGGTCACCTTTATCAGGCTTGCATTTCCATTGCCAAAAGGGTACCAATCGTGGTGTACGACAGAAAGTTACAGTCGACAGCATTCCCGCTGGTACCTTTTTGTTGTGCTAGGTACCCTTTGCAAAAGGTACCCAAAAAGTGGTAGGATACAATTCTCTTATTGGTACCTTTTAACAGTGGAAACGACCATAAAAGCGTACCGTACAGAACCACTCAGTGAAAACGGGCCATAATTGACCATATTTGGATCATTTCGCAAATATGATTGAATATTAATATTAAATGTTATTTATTTAAAATAACATGTTATTTAGTTATATTATGTTCTTTAATTAATATTACATTTCATGTAATATTAAATGCCGTGAATAATACTATCTCTGAAGACACACACATACACAGCATGATGTATTCTGAACACGGACAAATATAAACCCATCAGAGTACATACCTGTCAACATTTGGATGTGAAAATCAGGGATATACCCACCATAACACCCCACCCCGCCCTCCCGAAAAAAAACCTCCCCAAATTACTGAATACATTCCTCTGGATCTCTTTCATTGTAAATAAACAGTTAAATGGCCAGTAATGTGTTTTATTATTATTATTTATAAAATAATAAATAAATAAGCAAACAGTTTAGCTTATGAAAATCTCAATAATCTTACTTTACTCTATAACTTAAACATTCTGATTAAAGAGCAGTGAATGAATCTCATTTATTTAAATTACTTGATTACATTAAATAACTGAGGTGTCACTTTAAAACTGCACACGTCTAATGTTATAATGAAAACATTTGATTGCTTTCCTAACTTTTTATGCTCATTTTGGACAAAATTAGTTGTGTTAAAAAAATGTTTAAAAATAATCCGTTTGTCAAACAGTGTCTATTTATCACTATGGAGCGCGTCAGCTGACAGTCACGCACCTCTATATGACTGTTTTGAGGATTACATAAGAGGGACTCTGACTCCTGTAATGAAAAGGATGGGAATCGTGCCATTTTTATATTTATTTTAAAGGGTTTTCATGCATAAATGAACCGAAAGCACAGAACAGACTTATATTTACGAGCGAGGGGCGTCCCCTGGTGGTTCGGCGGTATGGGTTGCGTATATTGTTGTCACCCTTCATAGAAAGATTGAAAATACAGGAAAATACCTTTACAGATTGATAGTGGGATCCCGGGAAAAACAAGAGGGTTGACAGGTATATCAGAGTAACGTTAACCTATTTTGCTCATGAGATCTGTTGTGGAAAACAGAGTAAACTGGGGTTTACACTCATAGAATTGACATGAGAACGAGGAAACAATGTCTCATATGGCCATTTCCATATACTGATCTCTTATTATTCGACTATGCCTAGATATACCCAGATTTCCTTTATAGGTGGTTTACGAGGACATGCCTGATGTGCTTGTAATTCAAAATGCTTACTTAACACATACAGGTTTCTTGTGAGGGTTAGGTTTAGGAGTAAGGACATATAATTGGTGGTTTTTACATTATAAAAATACATTACGCCTATGGAGAGTCCCTGTAAGCCGCAAATACCAACTTGTATGTGTGTGTGTTACCTCTTTGTGACCCCCCTTGAATTTCTCAAGAATACGCAGTGTGTAATTGGTCCTCTGGCCTTTGCTGTTAAACTCCACACGGCCTGTTAGGCCATCATACTCTACCTAAAATGAAAGAGAGAGAGAGAGAAGGGGAATTTAAACCAAGGGTAACAAACAAGAATGACAAATAGCATTAATTTTGACCTACAATATGATGGTGGAAATTATAGCACGGGCAGAGAAAAAGAGAGAGACAGCCAGAGGACAAGTGAGAATAAACTTTGGAATGATTAAGAAAGTTAAGGTGAAGTGTCATTTCTTGCAAATGCAATTGGGAAAATAATGAGCGTTTCTCATTATTATTGGCAAGTGAGGTAAACACTTGAAGTTATGGAGACAAACCGGGAGTGGCGGGCGAGAGGAGGTGATGGTGCCAAATGGAGTGGTGAAATGATGGAGTAATGGAGAAACTGCAAAACAGATGGAGGGACACAATGAATGAAACATCGCACTTGCGTCTAGACAACACAAACACACACCGTCCAGGATCACACAGTTTATAATAGCGGCATTAACGTGATCAAATAGATGCAGACCGTCAGACAGGTTGCAATAAACAACGCACATCTGGTGTTAAGGGCGCAGTTGTAATTGCTGTGAAACTAAATGTCAGATGTAAAGTTATTGTGGCTGAGAGTAATCATTATGGAGGACGTAAAAGTCATTCTGCATTGGTCACCATCAGGGCTATTGATGAAGGGGATGAACAGCAATGTTGTCCTGGGCTCTCTGACAAGGGCGGCTCATTAAGCACTCCAGTTACTTGTGACGATAATAATAAAAAACATCTATTTAAAAAATGACATTAAGCTGTGTGTATATAAATTAGAAGACTTTTGGGGTGGTAGATTGTGCATAAGTAAAATGTATTCTTGATTTAACCTATGTAGGTACTGTATGTAATATATACCATGTGTTTAAGTGTGTGCATGATATTACATTTACAAAGGAGATTTCATATACATAGAAATCACACTAAATGCAATAAAATTTTCCATTTTAATAAAAAAAAAAATTGTGAACAAAACATGCAAATATATGGCTGAAATGACGGTTTGCAAAAATTGTTATTTTAATATATATTTTTGATAATAATATAATAATAATAATTAATAATAATGCTAATAAGAAGAATAACAACTACAACAATAATATTAATAATATATTTATTTATTTTATTAAAATAATCATGTCATTTTAATAAAATAAATAAATTATTAATAATAATAATAATATTAATAATAATATTAATAATAATAATAATAATAATTATTATTATTATTATAATTATTATTATTGATAATAACAATCATAATAATAGTAATAACAAAAACAATAATAATATATTTGTTTATTTTATTAAAATAAATAAATAAGAAGAATAATGTGTATAACATTAATATTAATATGTATTATTATTATTATTATTATTAATAATAACAATAATAATAATAATAATAATAATAATAATAATAATAATAAATAATAATAATAATAATATATTTGTTTATTTTATTAAAATAATAATAATAATTTATTTATTTATTTTATTAAAATAATCATGTAATTTTTATACAATAAATAAATAATAATAATTAATAATAATAATACTTATCATTATTAATAATAACAAGAAGAAGAAAACAACAACAACAACAATAGTAATAATATATTTATTTAATTTATTAAAATAATCATGTCATTTTAATACAATTAAAATTAATATTATTAATAATAATAATAATAATAATAATAATAATAATAATAACTTATTATTATTTTGATTAAAATTACATGATTATTCTGACTTGTATTTATTAAATATATATATATATATATATATATAAAAGAACAAGTGATCAAACTAATTAAATTTTTTTTTTAATTTTCATTAATTTATTGATTAAAAACTTGATAAAATGTGTAAAACCAAAGTATAAAGATAAAGATTTAAAAAGACTTAATTACTATTTTGGGACTAATTATTATTTTATTCTTAATTAAAGATGTCATCATATTACTGTTCAAAAAATGCCTGACAAGGTACTTTGATATGAATCATTAGTATGCTAAAGAACATGTTAGTTGCTGTCTTCTAATTAGACAGATATATTTTAATATGATAAATAATTATGTATTCTACATTGTTCTTGCAATAAATACGTATTTTATATATTAAACTATATACAAATTTATACTCTTGGTTCATTTCCTGCTGTTACTGCAGTTTAATGCATAGTTTCGCAGTGATGAACTGTGCTAAATGCTTCCTGATGGTGTTAAATGATGCTTAGCGACACTCCATGCACAATAATGCATAGCTGAGCTTTAAATTTATTGCAGGCTAAATTGAAAAGCAACTGTCATAAACCCTCAGCATCTTGTTTATCGACCCCAAGGGGCCGCTGCAAAGAATACAAAGGCTTTTCTTTTCTATGGAATATCATGCACTGATGAGTTTTGCACAAAGTTATTTAGAGAAAGTAAACAGAGTCAATTGAAATTTCACGTTGGTGACTTTAACAGAGCCTATAAAAGCCATATGTGCTGTAAAAAAACATAATAAAATGCTTCTGCAGCTCATCAGAAATAAAACAAACATCAACAGCTATGTTCCATCTAAATATGCGACTTAGAATTATGCAAAAAACATTTGTGAATAAAGCACCGTTTCCATCCAATCAGTCAAAAGAGAACAATATTGTCACTTTCTTATAAACTAGCACCAAATATCAAATCAAATATGTCCTTTTTTGCAGCAGTAGAAGCCACAGTGGGCCTTTTTTCCCTGTATATAATAATGATAAATCACTTTGATGACAGACTTTGGCTAAGGGATTTTACACTTTAAAAAAAAGCTGGGTTCCACACAATCGATTTGTGTTGGTACAACATGAAGGAATTAAGCTAACTTTTTAGTTTTTACAAATTTAAGTGGATTCAACATAATTCATGAGTTGTCTTTGGGTTGTTTCAGCTAATTTTAAAGATGCAGTATGTAAGTTTGACACCCAGTGGTTGAACAAGGTATTGCACTCCTGGATTAAGACACGTTTTCACTTGGCTCCTCCTCTGACGAGTGCGGATTGCCAGATTGATCAGAATCAGAATCAGAAAGAGCTTTATTGCCAGGTATGTTCACACATACGAGGAATTTGTTTTCGTGACAGAGCTTCTACAGTGCAACAGGATAACAGAGACAGGACAAAAAACAGATAATAAATATATTAAAAAAAAAATAGAAGTAAGTAGTGAGTGCAAATATACAGATTGACAAGTGTATGTACGTGTTTATTACTATATACAACGTTATATGTGCAGCTGTTATGTGCAAATTGGCATGTAAAGTGTGTTGTTAAATAAGTGTATGTGTGTATAGAAGTGTACAGCAAGTAGTGATGTTGGTTCCACAAATATTATCATCAAGTGTTCATGAGATGGATTGCCTGAGGGAAGAAACTGTTTCTGTGTCGGGCTGTTCTGGTGCGCAGTGCTCTGTAGCGTCGACCAGAAGGTAAAAGTTCAAAGAGGCAGTGTGCTGGGTGTGAGGGGTCCAGAATGATTTTGGCAGCCCTTCTGCTCGCTCTGGATAAGTACAGTTCTTGGGGAGTAGGAAGGGTTGTACAAGTGATTCGCTCAGCAGTCCGAACTATTCGACGTAGTCTTTGGAGATCGTATTTAGTATTTGAGCTAAACCAAACAGTTATTGATGTGCTGATGACTGATTCAATGATGGAGGTGTATAACTGTTTCAGCAGCTCCTTTGGGAGGTTGATGTGAGTGTGCCTAACAATCAAGCCTAAAGGCTGAATTAAGGTTGATTTGAACCTTTTGGTTTTCTAACTAAAAGCAATGGCATGCGATAGAATAAATATTTTCCATACTTAAAGGAGTTTTTGTCCTATCCAACAATTGAAATTTCCATTTTAGAAATGGCTTCTGTTTCTCACAGGTGAACATCGATCTCATCAGGCAAACCTCATGTGCTTTATTCAGTGTTAAATGCTAATGATGTGATTTTTAATGCCATTTTAAGTGACATTTATTGCCATGCTACTGAAAGCAGCAGCAGTTAGTTCACATCAGATCTTGAAAATAAATACACCATTTGAACTCAAACTGTGACTCAGTGGAAGCCAACACATATCAGTGATTCAGCATTTACATTTAATAATGTTAAAGAGGTTTAGTATGTATTAATTAGATTAAAAACCTTACCATTTCGTTGGAGTGCAGTGAGTGCACAATTCTGTGCTTCTGAATGGCTGTATTTAAATAGTTTCATCTGGTGCAAACAGCTAAACTGTTCATCCCTGCAAATCTTATCACGAAGCATGTTGTTGTGACACAGGGTTACAATGTAACCTGCTCACCTAATGTTTATGTTTATAATATTTATATTATTTGTTAATAACCACCTCATGTGGAACTCTAAATCTGCGACTCATTTCGGAGTCTGCTACTGTCTACCGGAGATCGCATTTCGGTCAGGGACACACACTTTTTGAGCCTTTCTGACTGATAAATTAATGAAATACGCTGTTTACCACGAGGGCAACCCAGGGTGCTGAAATATGATTGTCTAAAGTTACAATTGGGCAGGTTAAAGGGACCAAAACAAAGAAAGACGTTCCAGTATGAAACGCATATTTTTTAAAGAAGAATATCTTCATGTTCACCTAGCATGTTTCTTAAATATCTGCAAACATATTATGGTATTTGTATGCTTTAGAAGAGTCAAAAAGTCACCTTTAAATAAGTAGTTTCATCAAACAGCAAACATCATTCACTGTAAAAAAAAAAAAAAACCTAGGTTCGACACAATCGATTTGTGCTGAGACAACATAAAGGAATTAAGTTAACTTATTAGGTTTTACAAATATAAGTGTTTTTTGAGTGTAGATTTAAAACTACATTTCAGATGCTTTACAATGAGGTTGTTCTGCTGGTTTGTCTATTAATGCCATCCCATCCAACCTATTTGTGTTAGCGTATGATCTGCTAAAATCAAATCACATGACTTTTTTGATGCGCATGCTGTAATTTATAGAGTAAATATGTTTTGAATGTAATTTATGCACATTTGTTTCATCTCAGATAAAAGGTTCATCATATTTGAGCATTTTGCATTATGTGCATATGGATATGTGCATTTTTCAAATGTAAGCACATATTGGTGTTTCAATTAATCCTTTTTATGTGATATTCCAAAATGTGCGTAAGAATAAGTGGATGGAAACATATCTAGTAGGGCTGCATGTTATTGGAAAAATCTGACAGTGCAATATTTAGTTTTTTCTGCAATAAATATTTTGATATACAGTTGAAATCAGAATTATTAGCCCCCCTGAATTATCAGCCCCCCGTTTATTTTTGTCTTCAATTTCTGTTTAACGGAGAGACAAATTTTTTTTGGTAACACTTTTTAATAACTACACACTATGAACCATTTATTAAGCATTGGCATAGTGAATTCATTATCTGTTAAGCATTAACTCTGCATTGATAAATGTTAGTAAGCAGTTTATAACTGTGGCTACAAATGCTGTATTCTTGGCTTCTAACCAAACTTATAATGTGCTTAATGGTTGTGTTTTCATACTTTGTTAATGATTCATTTTTCATTGCTAAATTAAGTATTGCATTATTTACAAACCAGTTAATTAAGCATAGTTAGTTGCTTTTTAAGATCATTCAGAATGAGTTAGTAAATGATTAATAAACTATTAAATTTTACATTTATAATTCTTATTATTCAGGCATATATTAATAGTTAATTTGTATGTTAACAAATGCTTTAAGTCAACTTCATCCAGTTTTGTGACCTAATCTAAAGTGAGGACTATTTATGCTTTATAAATCCCTTATAAATAACAGTTAAAGGCTCAGTTAAATTCTAAACAGGAAAAAGCACATAAACAATTCAGTTATTAATTTCTATTCATTTGAAGACACACAAAACTGTATCAATTAAAAAATAAATCTTTACAAGGTTATATAAAATAAAATTACTGTGCAATTTAAACATTGCATCCTATTATAATGTTAAATTATTATATTGTTGTTGTTTTATCTGATTTTATGTCGTATTTTGACACTCCTGTTATTCAGCAATGTTTAAACATTTCCGTAATTTTACTTTTTACATAAGATTACAAAGAATTAATGTTCATTTGATACTGAGCCTTTAACTGTCATTTATAAGGGATTTATAAAGCATAAATAGTCCTCACTTTAGATTAGGTCATAAAACTGCATTGAGTTAATATTATTTATATTATAATATAATATATTAAATAATATTATACATAACATCCATTAACAAATATAGTAACCATTACTATATGCCTGAATAATAAGATATATAAACTTTCAAAATTTAAATTGTAAAAGATTAATAAACCTACTCATTCTGAAGGATCTTGAAAACCTCCAACTTCTCTTAAATACAAATGGTTTGTAAATAATGCAATAATTAATTTAGTATTTAAAAAATCAACCAGTCACAAAGTAAGAAAGTACAATTATTAAGCATATTATAAATGTGCTTATAAGTCACGAATACAGCATTTGTAGCTGCAGTTATAAACTGCTTACAAACGTTTATTAATGTAGAGTTAATGCTTAACAAATAATGAATATTAAGCTAATGCTTAATAAATGATTCATAGTGTGTAGTTATTATAAAGTGGTACTGATTTTTTCAACACATTTCTGAACATAATAGTTTTAATAACTCATTTCTAATAACTGATTTATTTTATCTTTGCTAGTAAATAATATTTGACTATTTTTCAAGACACTTCTATACAGCTTAAAGTGACATTTAAAGGCTTAACCAGGTTAATTAGGTTAACTAGACAGATTAGGGTAATTAGGCAAGTTATTGTATAACGATAGTTTGTTCTGTAGACTATCAAAAAAAAATTAAGCTTAAAGGGGCTAATAATTTTGACCCTAAATTTTATTTTTAATTAAAAACTGCTTTTATTCCAGCCGAAATAAAACAAATAAGACTTTCTCCAGAAGAAAAAATATTATCAGACATACTGTCAAAATTTCATTGCTCTGTTAAACATCATTTGGAAAATATTTAAAAAAGGGAGAAAAAAAAAATCAAAGGGGGGGGCTAATAATTCTGACTTCATCTGTACATATACAATTTCAACAGATGATGCGATATATTTGCAGTTTCACCAGATGAATTGAAAACTGCTATTTGAAAAGAGTTTATTCACTTATAATTGAGCTCAAGTAGATGTCAAAAACTCCCCAGCTGCAGAGCGCTTATTCACTGTTGCTCTTATAGTTGTGTAAATTGCTTCCTTGTCCTTTGCAAGTCGCTTTGGATAAAAGCGTCTGCTAAATGACTAAATGTAAATGTAAACACTTGAGAAAGATGGGAGCTAGACCATTGCCTGATTTGTTAAATCTGTTATGCATTATGTATATCTTTGGATGGTGGGAGGAAACTGGAGTGAAAACCCACGCGGACACTGGGGGAATATACAAACTCCTCACAGAAACACCCTCCGGCCTGGCGGGGACCAGGGTTGGCAGTGTTATTGCTGTGGGGCCAACAGTGCTAACCACTGGGCCGCCGTGCCGCCCAATCTATGGTAAAGGAGGAGAATGGGGAGGAAGGGGGGTTTCTTCCAGACGAAGATAAATGTGGACTGGAGACTGTGGTTATTTATAGTAACTTAGGAATCATATGATTGGAAGATTAAGATTAGCTAGTGCGAGACCGGCTGTGGTAAATCATAAGCATGTGATCCTCTCGAAATTAGTTTATAAATAAACTTCACTTAAAGTTACAAATGGTCAAATTGCTTGCATCTGAACACTTTGAACTCTGTCAGAACTTAAAAACATGCGCAAATGAAAAACTTTCCATCCATTTTGGTTAAACTCGGCAATAACTACACAATTCTCATGCGTTCTGACCTGTTCCTCTTGATAAACTATAATCATAACTCAACATTGCATATGTGACTATTGCGGATGTGCACACTGAGATATTGATGCTGAAATGATACATTGTGCAGGCCTTGCAGCTAGTGTGACATACAGCAAACACCATCTGTAAAGTCTAAAGCCATCAAACGCAGCAGTCAGAAAATGGCTGCCAACGGAGTAGCCATGGTGACACGTACCATGCGCAGGTAGTTCATGAGACTGGTGCCGTGCTGCCAGATGAGCGAAGATGTGCAGCTCAGAGGCTTCACTCCGATCTCCTGACTGCGGTTCAGTTCTCGCACCGCTCCAACCACCACATGCACTGCGTCGAACATCAGCGCCGATGACAACTGTAGGAATAAGACGAGACGCAAGATAAGCCGAGGCCAAGACAGAAAGAAGGCGAAGAACGAGGAAGGAGAAGAGAATAAAGGAATGTAGAATTCAGAAAGACATCAGATGGGATCACTAGGGGGACAAGGAGACTTGACGTCTTTTAGGGCCCTACAGCTACTGTCTTCCTCCTGAACGTCTACCAGAGATTCCTAAATTACACTGTGTGGCGCGTATCCTTTTTGGACACATCAGAAAAAATCTCCTGGCAGGAATAACAGTTCATTATTCTACGGGTTTAGTCGTTTCTGTGGTTTGCAGTTGGCAGTTTTTACCCATCTAAGCAAATTTCAGCTATATCGGTTTTAAACTGTGCAGTGGAATGTCAATCAAATTACTGAAATTATGGAGAATTTAAATCTCTCTTAACCTAGAAAGCACCTTGATGTCAAAACGATGTCTAAAACGCGTCAAAAATGTCAGTGACTACGTTTACATGTACATCAGTAATCAAATTATTTGCATTAATCTAAATAAGACAACATTATAATTAAGGTGTTTACATGAGTTGCTTTTTGAATGTTCCTTTCATTATCCTGTTTTACTTTTTTATATGTTGTTAATAATTAATGATATTCAATCTATGTGTAGACACTGATCATGTTAATGATTTCTCACAATAGTTGTCATCAAAGATTTGTAGCTTGGAAACAGATAAAAATCAACGTGCAACACTTTATTTCTATAAATCTCTGCACGTATTTACATTTTCAAATGATCACTTCTCCAATATTTTCATTAGCCACCAACAATTTTTATCAAAAACACTCTTCCACCAGTCCTTACTTCATATTCTCATCCAACAATTATCACAGGGCAAGAAAAAAATGTTGCAGAATGAAAGTGAAACTGCCGAACTGCAGTTACACCTGAAATTGCTTGAAACTCTGGAGGAAACGCTGGATAGCCTGGTAATGCGACATTAATTGCTTTATAATCTTTATTAATTTTTATAATTACTTTATTAAGTCAACTTCATCCAGTTTTGTGACCTAATCTAAAGTGAGGACTGTTTATGCTTTATAAATCCCTTATAAATAACAATTTAAGGCTCAGTTAAATTCTAAACAGGAAAAAGAACATAAACAATTCAGTTATTAATTTCTATTCATTTGAAGACACACAAATGAAACTGTATCAATTAAAAAATAAATCTTTACAAGGTTATATAAAATAAAATTACTGTGCAGTTTAAACATTGCATCCTATTATATTGTTAAATTATTATATTGTTGCTGTTTTATCCGATTTTATGTCGTATTTTGACACTCCTGTTATTCAGCAATGTTTAAACATTTCAGTAATTTTACTTTTTAGATAAGATTGCAAAGAATAATGTTCATTTGATACTGAGCCTTTAACTGTCATTTATAAGGGATTTATAAAGCATAAATAGTCCTCACTAGATTAGGTCATAAAACTGCATGAAGTTGAGTTAATATTATTTATATTATAATATAATATATTAAATAATATTATATATAACATCTATTAACAAATATAGTAACCATTACTATATGCCTGAATAATAAGATATATAAACTTTCAAAATTTAAATTGTAAAAGATTAATAAACTTTCCTTCTCAAAGTCCTTTCTTGGTCTTTTCCATATTTCTTTGCACGTTGAACACACGTCGACCACAGCAGGGAAAAAACTAAACAAAACTGATACTGCAACTACGTTAATTGCGTAAATTTTTTAACGCGTTAAATATTTCAAATTAATTGCATGCATTAAAGCACTAATTTTGACAGCACTATATATATATAGCACTAATATGATAATAACTTAATGTCATTTTCAAACTTACAAATATTAGATGCAGCTTACTGGAACGTGGTGCTATTGTGAGCTATTTTTAGAACCGGCCTGCTGGCAACTCATGTGATCTTCGCGGGCGACCTGGTGCCCTCAGTGTCGGTGACCCCTGGTATAGACTATCCTTTCATAAAATGTTGTGAAAATCCTACATGACAGTAATAGTTTGATTGCGGTGTTTACATGTCTGTACTGCACTTCAATAATGTGACTACAACCGGCATACTCCACATTACTTAATTTCATTTCTGTTTAGTTCAGTAATGACTTTAGTCAGATTAAATGAATCAAAAATAACTGTTTACATGGTAGACTTATAATCAGAGTATTGTCTTAATCGTATTAAAATCAGAGTATTGGTGTCCGTGTAAACATACTCAATGACTTCAAATTGACATCAAGATTGGCATCAAAAACACGTCAAAAATATAATACAGGACTGTCCTGTAAATGATTTTTGATGTATTTTTGATGCCAATGTTAGATGTCAATTTGACGTCCTTTTGATATCCAGTTTTCATGCATTGTAGAGATCCAGTGCAAATTTGGACTTTTGAATTGAGGAACGAAACTTTTCCTATATTATAATATTTGTTTGTGCCATTATTTTGGTTGTCAAAAGGCCATCAATTTGTGGACGTCAAATGAACATCTGTAAACTCTGTAAAGACTATAAACTCACCGCTGGCCCAGGGTAAGGGCTGAGGTCACAACCTTCCCTCCATGAGAGGTTTAGACTCCTGATGAACTCAAGATAGAAAGGATGACTGTTGTTCAACATGGAGAAGCCAACAATATTTGATTGATCGTTTACCACATCATCCAGCCTCAACAGAGGGAAATCCTGAGAGAGACAGAGAGAGAGAAAGAGTTAAAAATCCTTCAAAACAGTATAGGCTACATTGTACATATTCGGAAACACTTTAACCACATAAAGTAACATCTACAAAAAGCAACATCTTATTTTTTACTTTAATTAACACTTTAAGTCATTATAACATAGCTCTATAATGGACCTGGGCATTTTACGGCCTTCTTTTATTGGCCCGCGTGAAGTACTTATTTAATTTCAATTCAACCACAAACAGGGCCTTGCAATGCACAGGTCTGATATTGCGAGTCAACAAAAGGGGACTTTCAAATACTGTAGCGTCTTTTGTGCACTCAGTTTCGTTACTTCTAATGGAGACAAGCTGGTTTAGAATGCATATACAAAGGGATACACGTCACACTCACGTTTTCCAGTCGCTGTGAGTTGAAAAAATCAAAACATTTCAGAGTGCCGCGAGCGAACCACGAATGTGACAGGAACCAACCAGGAAGCTTCACACTTACACAGTAATAAATGTAGATAAATTACCTCAGATTAATGATTTAACAAAGGCAGATACAGATGCTCTGTCAGTGATGATCATCACATCACACATTTCATATTCAACCTGACTTCAGTGCACTTCTTCATAACCATAAAAAAAATACAAACGAACGAAATAACGTGTTCAGGAACATGAAAAAATAGGGATGGACAAACGAACGAACAAATGAACGATCCATCGATCAAGCGATCAAATGAACAAACGAACGAAAGAACAAACAAGCGAACGAACAAACAAATTAACGAATGAACGAGCGAACGAACAAACAAACTAATAAAAATTAACTACGTTGAGTGAAGCAATCAAACAAACAACCTTGCGGCATTTATATTAAGTTAATATTGTGATGCTGGTCTTTAAAAAATATATATATATATATATATATATATTTTTTTTTTTTGGTTGTTGAAAACAAGCGGGGAAGTTCAGCTCACCAACAGTCCAACGTTTTCCTCACAGCATTATAAACTGTTATTTCTGTCCAACAGTTAGTATTGGGAGGCAGCCCAGGTTTGCCGCAGTTAATAGCCTACTCCTACGCTGAGCTGAGGTTGCCAGAATTTTCTCTAGCACTTTGTCAGCACTGTATCATACATATTTAAATTTGACCATAGTAATAGTTATTGTATACAAGTTATTTATAGTTTCTAATGTTTATATTTTTACTTATTGATTTGATGGCCAGATTCTGTTAAACAAAATAATTTAATATTAACAATTTATGGTTTTAGATTAGGCTAAATCTAAAGAGAAAGTGAGAACCCATAAAAGTAAAATGTATAGCATATACATTTAATAGCTGATGTAGGTTAGTAACCTTTATTCTACAACAACAACAACAACAACAACAACAACAACAATAATAATAATAATAATAATAATAATAATAATATTTGATAATTCCTAACATTTATATAGCGCTTTTCTGGACACTCAAAGATCTGTACATATTGGGGGGAATCTCCTCATCCACCACCAGTGTGCAGCATCCACCTGGATGACGTGACGGCAGCCATACTGCGCCTGACCACAGACCAGCTGACTGGTGGAGAGGAGACAGAGTGCTGAAGCCAATTACAATATGAGGGATGGTTAGGACAGAGGCTAATAGGCAAATCTGGGATTTTTAAATGTCAGGACCTCGGTTTAACGTCTCATCCAAATGACGACACTCACTGAGCAGTATAAAGTCCCTTCACTATACTGGGGCGTTAGGACTAACACAGACAGCAGGATAAGCGCCCCCTGCTGGCCTCACTAACACCACTTCCGGCATCAACCTAGCTTTCCCATGTGGTCTCCCATCCAGGTACTGACCGAGCGCAGCCCTGCTTAGCTTCAGTGGTCGAGAGTTGCAGAGAGCTAGCTGCCGACAATAGTGGCCTAGCCTACATACAATTCCAGCATTCTCTAAAATGACAGCTTTAACAAACCATGTTTTCCCAACCACTTTGAATTTATGACTAGTTAGAAAATTCAGAAAATCATGTAGAAAAAACAGCAGTGGATGCCATAGTGACATTCAACATAATAATGAAACTAACAGTAAAACCAAATTACTATGCACTCACCACACATACTATCCCACATTCATAGTGAAATCAAGAGCAATATTTACATAATCAGAAAAGATCGACAGGTTTTTAAATAGCCTCATTGACACAGCAGTTAGAGTTTTTGCAAATATCAGCCGCTCCCTACAGGTTTGGGATAACCCTCATCCATAAATAAATAGTAATTTACTGAAGGCAATTTTCAACCCAGCTAGAATTTCACTCAACATAAGTGGTGCCCATTGGGAACGTTCAAGAAAAACATTCAAATTTGGCTCAAATTATTTTTGAAAAAGCTTTTTTAGGCTGCCGTTGAGTATCATGGCTTTCACCTTATCTGTTAAATCAATCAGCTCTTGCACTTTCTCGCCTACTGGCAAGTGGATAATCTCAAGAGGTGCTGCAGGTAGTGAGTTTGTCAATGGTAAAGTCAACAAAGACTTTTTTCTGTAGCTAAGTGGAAGCAGTAGGAGAGCTCTTGGAGGATCCTTCAATGTTACCACAACAAATAAGCTTTTAAATTATTTATCACAAACCACTGCCTTTTATATGGCGGCTGAAGGCAAGTGGGTATCGCTGAAGCCCAAAGATCTTCAAGTGGGACGGAGTTACGCTGTAAGTAGGTTGGGTGATCGCTAAGTGGGAGAGATTTAGGCCACAATTAGGTTGGGTTAAGGGTTGGGGTAGGTGTAGACATAATGAAACTCAACAGGTAACCGTGAGGTTGGGTTAAGGGTTGGGGTAAGTGTAGACATAATGAAACTCAACAGGTAACCGTGAGGTTGGGCTAAGGGTTGGGGTAGGTGTAGACATAATGAAACTCAACAGGTAACCGTGAGGTTGGGCTAAGGGTTGGGGTAAGTGTAGACATAATGAAACTCAACAGGTAACCGTGAGGTTGGGTTAAGGGTTGGGGTAAGTGTAGACATAATGAAACTCAACAGGTATCTGTGAGGTTGGGCTAAGGGTTGGGGTAGGTGTAGACATAATGAAACTCAACAGGTCACTGTGAGGTTGGATTTAGGGTTGGGGTAGGTGTAGACGTAATGTAACTCAACAGGTAACTGTGAGGTTGGGTTAAGGGTTGGGGTAAGTGTAGACGTAATGAAACTCAACAGGTAACCGTGAAGTTGGGTTAAGGGTTGTGGTAGGTGTAGACGTAATGAAACTCAACAGGTAACCGTGAGGTTGGATTTAGGGTTGTGGTAGGTGTAGACGTAATGAAACTCAACAGGTAACAGTGAGGTTGGCTTTAGGGTTTGTGTAGGTGTAGACATTAATAAAACATGAGGTTACTGTGAGGTTGGGTTTAGGGTTGGGGTAGGTGTAGAAATTAATAAAGCACAATAGGTAACTGTGAGGTTTCGTTTAGGGTGGGGGTAGGTGTAGACGTAATGAAACCCAACACGTAATAGTGAGGTTGGGTTTAGGGTTGGGGTAGGTGTAGACATTAATAAAAGACAAGAGGTTACTGTGAGGTTGGGTTAAGGGTTGTGGTAGGTGTAGACGTTAATAAAACACAACAGATTACTGTGAGGTTGGGTTTAGGGTTGTTGTAGGTGTAGACAAAATTAAACCCAACAGGTAACAGTGAGGTTGGGTTTAGGGTTGGGGTAGACAATAATAAAAGACAAGAGGTTACTGTGAGGTTGGGTTTAGCACTGTGGTAGGTGTAGACATAATAAAACCCAACAGATAACAGTGAGGTTGTGTTTAGGGTTGTGGTACAGCCCACTTGGAGCTCAAGTCCCACCTATTTAGAGCTGATCTGTTCATTTGGAGCTGCCTCCGAACTCTTATACTCTGGGAGGATCCAATGCCACCTATCAGAACACCCATTCACTTTTTCCAGAGATTCCCATATGCCTTCGTAGATTTTTAACCTACATTCTAAAACCTTCCAAAGTGCATGTGCATATCAAGAAAAGCTGTGAAGTGTCCTTGTTCTGCCACTGACCCCTCCAGTAGCATCATGTGCTTTTGATTCCTCCTGAGGGTGCTTGTCATATAGTGTATAAATCCAGGTATGATAGATAACATTAATGTCTTTGAAGGGCTCCATAATGGCAAGTGTCTTTCATCTTTAGTCTGGTTCTCAATTAGATTGCTGACAATGCGAATCTGACAAGACGATGACCTTATTTCAAACGCACACTTAATTTTAGAGACTGCTACTGAAAGCCATCACTCAATCAACAGCCACCGAGGAATCTGGTATACATTTGCAGTATTGCCTGGAGGTTGTCTGCATTTGTCTTCTTGTTCTTGGGGGGAACGCTTGCCAGAGATGAATAAAAGGCTGAGATTGAATTTGAAAGTTCAAATGAGCCGTTTCATAAAAAGAACTTTTATCCTTTTATTACACTTTCAGAAAAGATGCACATCAAAAATCTTTATGAAACCATAATGATACTCAAACACGGCGCATTACTAAATTAAAAACATTCAGAGTTAATGTAAATCAACTCATCTTCGTTCACACTCATATTCACGTATCTTTAGACTTTTACGCTCTTAGCATAATTGCTGCCTCGCTGCAAAGTGAGCTCTGGCTTCCTCCCAAATCCAAAAATAAAAAGATGCATGTTAAACAAATCTATAAACGGCTTAAATATTTGCTATTTACTGAGACGATAAGAAACAACATATTTTGACAGTCTCAAACCTTATCTCGCATGACTCAGTTTGCCTCTCAAGGTCAAATGCTTTAGCCTACTTCACTTTAACTTGTAACAGTCCTATTAAATTCCCAAGCTCACAACAGAAGCATATGCGACCTCAAAACAAGGACATAATCCACCTCATCCACAATGATGATGATAAACGGCATGGATGTGCTTTGCATCTGTGATGAGCTGGTCAATGGCCAGGACTGCCATCGCTGTAACTCGATGAAAGTGGGTTAAAGGGTAGTGTGTCATTGGAAAAAATGGGAAAAAGGCCTTTGTTTACCATTGTGGTGAGGATGTACTTGTAGAAGGCTGATGTCATTCCTAATTCTGAGGCCTAGAAAGATGGAGAAACAGCAGACGTATACTACATTAGAGTCAAAACAGACAAATCGGAATTTTAAGCATCTTTGATCAGGTTTTCAGACAGCGGCATCGTTCAAGAATCATTCTACACTGCTGATTTGAACCTAATAATCATTTTTAATAATAATAATAATATAAAAAGACACTTTCACTCAACCTTGAGTGTAACAAAAAGCAACTGTAAAATCGTATTTCTAAATCTCCTAACATGTCTAGGATTTAGCGCTTACCCAGCAGGCACAAGACATCCATATTTTCAATAGTGACTCTTGATCAGCTATAATACCGATTCAACATCGCAAATCCTAGCAATGTAATTATTGCGAATGAACATACTCAGCAGACACAGAACGTCAACATGACGTCAGATTGATGTTGTACCCCAACGTTGTGGGGACGTTGCATTTTGTTTGGAAATGAAAATCTGTTTAACGTCAGAACCCAACGTCAGGCCAATATCAATGTCCAACCTAAAATCAACCAAATATCAACATCTACATCAGCTTGACGTTATGTGAACCTTGCCAATATGACATCTATCAGATGTTGGATTCTGGTTGCCATACCTGATGAATAAATGTTAGCATTTGACGTCAATATGACGTTGGTTTAAGATTGATTTTGGTCACTTTCCAACACAACCTAAAATCAACCAAATATCAACACCATTTGATGTGGTTATTGGACGTTAAAATAACATCCACAGAGGCTGGCTAGACATTGAATTTTGGTCACCTGACGTGACAACCTAAATCTAACCTAATATTAGCGTCTTATGGAATTGTGTGCCTGCTGGGAGTTTCCTGCAGTCTGTATGCATTTTTGCATTACTTTTGCATGCCACCATTGGTTGAATATGAGCATATGCAAACATTGGCCAGATTTTTTCCATTTTTTATTTCAACTGATTTTTAATTTCACTTTAAGCTGTTAAAAAGAAACCGTGTCACGTGAAAGGTGTTAAAGGAACACTGCACTTTGTTTTGGAATTAGAGGTAAACAGTTAAGTTTTACCATTTTTAAATACATTAATCTGATCTCCAGGTCTTGCAGAATCACTTTTAGCTTAGCTTAGCACAAGTCATTGAATCGGATTAGACCATTAGCACCTCAAAAACTTCTATTGAAAAGAAACATTGTCATGTGAAAAGTGTTAAAAGGATGCTGCACTTTTTTTTGCGATAGAAGTAAACAATTGAGTTTTAGCTTTTTTAAATCCATTCAGTGGATGTCTGGGTCTAGCGCGGGAGTAGTTTTAGCTTAGCTTAGCATAAATCATTGAATCAGACTGTTAGCATCTTGCTCACAAAAAAGTTTTCATAATTAGTACATAGATAATTAGTTTTAGTAATCGACGCAACTGCAAAATAGTCAAGCTTTAAAATGGAAAGTTATGGAAATTTTTGAGATGCTAATGGCATAATCTGACTTTAGCTTATCTTAGCATAAGTCACTGAATCGGATTAGATCGTTAGCATCTCAAAAATTTCTATAACTTTCCATTTTAAAGCTTGTCTGTTTTGCAGTTGCATTGATTACTAAAACCAATTATCTATGTTAGAGTTATTAAGCAAGCTATTGTATAATGTTGGTTTGTTCTGTAGACTATTGAAAAAATATATATATAGCAGAAAGAGGTTAATAATTTTGACCTTAAAATGGTTTTCAAATTAAAAACAGCTTTTATTCTAGCCGAAATAAAACAAATAAGACTTTCTCCTGAAGAAAAAATATTATAGGAAATACTGTGAAAAATTCCTTGCTCTGTTAAACATTATTTGGGAAATATTTGAAAAAGAAATTCACAGGAGGGCGAATCATTTTGACTTCAACTGTATATAATGTTGACTACTGTAAATACAAATGACTATAATGACTAATATATTAATTACTATTAATACAAATTAAATTAATTAATAAGTTAGTATTCAAACAAACTGGAAATAATACCATAAAAAATCAGTAAACATGACCACACCAACCTTTTTTAGTATTAGTATTGACACTGATGCATTGGCATCAATGATAATAGTTGCAACTTTGTCATCCCGGATTTCCTTCAGCAGGGGTGTGGGGTCCAAATTTTCATCCAGCATCCTGACTGAGAGAGTTTCCCGGGATATGAGGAAGTGACGCACAAGCTCCTCCAACCTCAGCAGGCCTGGGGATATAACACAAAACCACAAATCTTTTAGCTTACCATATTATTACAGGGCACTTGTGAAACATTAGCAACACTTTAATAAATATTGCAATTCTTTTACAGTGATTGTACAGTTGAAGTCAGAAATATTAGCCCTCCTGAATTATTAGCCTCTCTGTATACTTTTCCCCCCAATTTTTATTTAACCAAGTTTTTTTCGAAACTGTTTTTCGAGTTTTGTCAACACATTTCTAAACATAATAGCTTTAATAGCTAATTTAACAACTGCTTTCTTTTATCTTTGCCATGATGACAGTACATCATATTTGACTTGATTTTTCCAGATACTAGTATTCAGCTTAAAATGACATTTAAAGGCTTAAGTAGGTTAATTAGGTTAATTAGGCATTGTATAAGGTTTGTTCTGTTGACAATCGCAAAAAAATTGCTTAACCTATGTGCACTGTTCAAATTTACTATTTTTAATTATTTATTTATCATTTATGCATCAGATAATCAGTTAATCAACCTCATTCCTGATCAAAACTACTAAATGTTTTTAAAAATGACAGGATTTTAACTGTTTAATTGCTAAGTTTACAAATAATGTCACTGATTTGGTGAAAAAACACACAAAATGGCGTATTTTCAATATAAAAATTAAGTGTGGACTGGATTTTGTTAACCTTTATTCACAGTCTTGAACATGTGAACGATTAGTAACAACATTGGCTTTGACGCGATGTCAGATTTAAATTTTTTCTCCCTAATTTACTGTTAGTGGCTGTTTTTTGCTTCGTTGACTGCTATTATATCCACATTTGATGGTGCATAAATACACAGTCTTTGTTTTTGTTTACTCCATGTAGTTCTGAGAGCTGAGATGCATAATTAGATTTTCTCAGACATATCGAGGTAAGTGCGCAAAGGTCACTCTCACACACTCACAGACACACATACACACACTTTAATTTGCTGTTATACTCCATATATAATCCAGAAACTAAGCTTTTTTTTGCACAGGCTTATCTAAAGGGTTAATGGTGCCATCTGATGAACAACAGTAAAAATGACAAATCTGATCTCTTCCGAACAGGGAAAACCACCAACAATCAAAAATGCATGATTATATGGTGTCATGGCTTTGTAATTAAAAAATATGGTTGTAATGGAAGTCAATGGTGCAAAAACAGCCACCAACAGTAAATTAGGGAGAAAAAAAAAATGAAAATGAATCAAAAACAATGCATCAAAGATGTTGTTTGGCATGTCCAAGAATTTGATAAAATTATCAAAATCCAGTCTATAATTAGTTTTTATATTGAAAATACGCCATTTTGTGTGTTTTTTTCACCAAATAAGCAACATCATTTATGAATTTGACAATTAAAGAGGTAAAATCCTGTCATTTTGTAAACAATTTTGTATTTTTGATCAGGACTGAGGTTGATTAACAGATTTATACAAAACGATTTGAAAAAAATATCAATCAGATGCATTTTTACAGCATTAATTTTGTGAATGTTTTCATCTCGAACATAACAAAAGCATAGTAAATTTGCCCAGAGTGTACAGTATCATTGAGGGTTTTTTTTAATTCAAAGCATTTTCCCAAAATATGTGTCAAAATAAGATTTGTCACCAAAAATCATTCTGCTAGCTGAAACACAGAAAATATTGTGACCAAATTAAGACTCAAAATCCCCCCAGAGTGGATGAAAACATCCCCAACAGTACAAAAGGGTTAAGGTGGTTAATAATATGGAACTTAAAACGTCTTTTTTTCTTGTTTTTGTTTTTATTCTAGCCGAAATAAAACAAATAAGACTCTCCAGAAGAAAAAATATTTCAGGAAATACTGTGAAAAATTCCTTGCTCTGTTAATCATCGTTTGAGAAATATGTGAAAAAGAAATTCACAGGAGGAATATCAAGTGTGACTTCAACTCTATATCAGAATGGGCATTCATCATAAATCCTATACTGTAATAATTCAAATAAATGTCAAGTAAACATCTACAACGTTCACAAACTGTCAATTTCCGTACACCTTACCTTTCTTTCCACCCTGCTCCTCCATATTAAAGTCAGCGACTATCGAATGAAGTGACTTTGAGAGCCAATAAAGTTAATTCCATATGTACATAAATTTGTGCTCTGAGCCACCACAAAATCCAATATGGTGACTTCATTGATTTTGGACAGCGGTCAACAAGATGCACGACTAACGATAACAGCGAGGGGAAGTGATGAAAGGGTGGTTACTCAAAACAACCTAACAAAACACTGCGTGGTATTCATGTTCTCTCATGCAGCCACATTAGCAGGGAATTAGCAATGAGCACATCCATGCATGCTAATGTACAAGGGGGGCTCAAAGGTGCACAACCACTTGCATCTTAAACAGACGTACACTTTATCATGGGCACAGACTGCAATAATTATATGGAAAAGGATGTGATAACAGTAGATATGCAAACAGCAGTAAACAGTGGCGCGTGAAAGCGTAGCTCCATTTCCCAGACCGTACCAATCAAGCGAGAGCTGCTCGCATAAGCAAGTCACGAGAGATCAACTTGCAGTCAGCATCGTAGCGGCTCACATACGTTTCACTCTAGCACACTAACTACTCCTCATTAAGCAGAGTCAACAGAGTATAACAAATACAATTCATATTTCTTCTTGTTTGTTTGCATGCGGACACAATCCTTAATGTGATGTCCCTCATGGTGAATATAGACAGCACTGCGCACTGAAAAAAATGTTGGAGCATTTTTTTGTATATACGCTAACCGGCCACTTTATTAGGTACACATTACTAGTACAGGGTTGGACCCACTTTTGCCTTCAGAACTGCATTAATCCTTAGTGGCATAGAACTGTCAAGGTAAAATATTCCTTAGAGATTTTGCTCCATATTGACATGATGGCACACACAACCCAAAGGTGCTCTATTGGATTGATTTATGATGACTGTGGAGGCCATTTGAGTACAGTGAACTCATTGTCATGTTCAAGAAACCAGTCTGAGATGATTTGCGCTTTATGATATGGCACGTTATCCTGCTGGAAATAGCCATTGGAAGATGGGTACACTGTGGTCATAAAGGGATGGACATGGTCAGCAACAACACTCAGGCAGGCTGTGGCGTTGACACAATGGTCAATTGGAACTATTGGGCCCAAAGTGTGCTAAGAAAATATCCCACACACCATTACGCCACCACCACCAGCCTGAACCGTTGAAACAAGGCAGGATGGATCCATGTTTTCATGTTGTTGATGCCAAATTCTGACCCTGCCATCTGGATGTTGCATCAGAAATCGAGACTCATCAGACCAGGCAACATTTTTCCAATCTTCTATTGTCCAAATTTGGTGAGCCTGTGCGAATTGTAGCCTCAGTTTCCTGTTCTTAGCTGACAGGAGTGGCACCCTGTGTGGTCTTCTGCTGCTGTAGCCTATCCGCCTCAAGGTTGGACGTGTTGTGCATTCAGAGATGCTCTTGTGCATACCTCAGTTGTAACGAGTGGTTATTTGAGTTACTGTTGCCTTCCTATCAGCTGGAACCAGTCTGGCCATTCTCCTCTGACATCAACAAGGCATTTGCGCCCACAGAACTGCCGCTCACTGGATATTTTCTCTTTTTCGGACCATTCTCTGTAAACCCTAGAGATGGTTATGCGTGAAAATCTCAGTAGATCAGCAGTTTCTGAAATACTCAGATCAGCCTGTCTGGCACCAACAACCATGCCACATTCAAAGTCACTTAAATCACCTTTTCTTTCCCATTCTGATGCTCGGTTTGAACTGCAGCAGATCGTCTTGACCATGTCTACATGCCTAAATGCTTTCACTTGCTGCAATGTGATTGGCTGATTAGAAATTTGCGTTAACGAGCAGTTGGACAGGTGTACCAAATAAAGTGGCCGGTGAGTGTACATAATAAATAACATAATCATCTTCTGATGTATATGTGTTATTCATTTTGTATGAGAACTTCTCACTAAGGATTTCCATTAGATCATTAGATCCAAGTCTCATCTGTCAGCTAGATGTTAGTTTGCTTGATTTGCTTATACACTACCTCACAAAAGTCTTGTCGTCTATCCAAGTTTTAGGAACAATAAATAATAACTTGACTTCTAGTTGATCATTTGGTATCAGAAGTGGTTTATACGAAAGGCAAAGACCTCTTGATTACGCTTATTTTACCAAAAAATAAAAATGTGTTGGGACAACATGAAGGAACTGTGTGGAAGCCCGCATTTTTACAGTGTTTATGAACTGAACTACCACAAGAGTGCTAATTGCTAAAAACTACATGCTTGTTGGCAATAAAGCTATTATAATCATCTTGCAAAAAAATTCACAAGATTGAAGCTAATAAATGGCTTAATCTTACAACAAAATAAGTAATTTATTTAAGCATGGCCCAGACAATAATAACATCATATAATAGGCAGCGAGCCTAATGATAATGCACTTAGGTTAAAAATAAAGTGAATTGCAGTGTGAACCGGCGACTGTGAAATGAATTAGAGAGTGTGCTTAAGGTTTCCATAATCCTGGACCAGGCCGTATCCTGAGCAGCTGCTATGGTGGTCATGGAGGAGTGGAGATCATGAGCCTGGTTTCTCTCGAGGATTTTTATCCTTTCATCAATTGGTGAAGTTTTTTACTCACAGCTGTCGCCACTGGCTTGCATGGTTCGTGACCTGTAGAGCTGCGCATCGATGGATTTGCTCTTCAGTGTTTGAACTCACAGCAGGGATTTATTAAACCACACTGAACTGAGCTAAACTGAACTGAACTTAAACTCTGAAAACTGAACTGACACTGTTTTAAATCACTGTAATCTTCTATGTGAAGCTGTTTGACACAACCTACATTGTAAAAGCGCTATAGAAATAAAGGTGAATTGAATTGAATGTTTTTACAGTGTTTATAAGCTGCTACGTGAACTAATACAAGAGTGCTAATTGCTAAAACTACATGCTTGTTGGCAATAAAGCTATTATAATCATCTTGCAAAAAAATTTACAAGAATGAAGCTAATAAATGGCTTAATCTTACAAAAAAATAAGTAATTTGCTGAAGCATGGCCCAGACATTAATAACATCATATAATAGGCAGCGAGCCTAATGATAATGCACTTAGGTTAAAAATAAAGTGAATTGCAGTGTGAACCGGCGGCTGTGAAATGAATTAGAGAGTGTGCTTAAGGTTTCCATAATCCTGGACCAGGCCGTATCCTGAGCAGCTGCTGTGGTGGTTATGGAGGAGTGGAGATCATGAGCCTGGTTTCTCTCAAGGTTTTTTATCCTTCACTTTCGTCAATTGGTAAAGTTTTTTTCTCACCGCTGTGTCACTGGCTTGCATTGTTCGGGACCTGTAGAGCTGCACATCGATGAACTGAACTTAAACTCTGAAAACTGAACTGACACTGTTTCAAATCACTAGGATCTTCTATGTGAAGCTGCTTTGACACAATCTACATTGTAAAAGCGCTATAGAAATAAAGGTGAATTGAATTGAATGTTTTTACAGTGTTTATAAGCTGCTACGTGAACTAATACAAGAGTGCTAATTGCTAAAACTACATGCTTGTTGGCAATAAAGCTATTATAATCATCTTGCAAAAAAATTCACAAGAATGAAGCTAATAAATGGCTTAATCTTACAACAAAATAAGTAATTTGCTGAAGCATGGCCCAGACATTAATAACATCATATAATAGGCAGCGAGCCTAATGATAATGCACTTAGGTTAAAAATAAAGTGAATTGCAGTGTGAACCGGCGGCTGTGAAATGAATTAGAGAGTGTGCTTAAGGTTTCCATAATCCTGGACCAGGCCGTATCCTGAGCAGCTGCTATGGTGGTCATGGAGGAGTGGAAATCATGAGCCTAGTTTCTCTCAAGGTTTTTTATCCTTCACTTTCGTCAATTGGTAAAGTTTTTTCCTCACCGCTGTCGCCACTGGCTTGCATGGTTCGTGACTTGTAGAGCTGCGCATCGATGGATTTGCTCTTCAGTGTTTGAACTCACAGCAGCGATTTATTAAACCACACTGAACTGAGCTAAACTGAACTGTACTTAAACTCTGAAAACTGAACTGACACTTTCAAATCACTGTTATCTTCTATGTGAAGCTGCTTTGACACAATCTACATTGTAAAAGCGCTATAGAAATAAAGGTGAATTGAATTGAATGTTTTTACAGTGTTTATAAGCTGCTACGTGAACTAATACAAGAGTGCTAATTGCTAAAACTACATGCTTGTTGGAAATAAAGCTATTATAATCATCTTGCAAAAAAATCACAAGAATGAAGCTAATAAATGGCTTAATCTTACAAAAAAAAAAGTAATTTGCTGAAGCATGGCCCAGACATTAATAACATCATATAATAGGCAGCGAGCCTAATGATAATGCACTTAGGTTAAAAATAAAGTGAATTGCAGTGTGAACCAGCGGCTGTGAAATGAATTAGAGAGTGTGCTGTGAACAATAAACGATTCATAGTTTGTAGTTGATTGTGTTGCCGCTTTCCCGGCAGACTTACACTCTGCTTTGGCACAGATCAGGCTGGCCGTCGGGTAACTGAAAGAGCGCAAAATGGCACCGATGGCCAAGCTTAAATCCTCGTTGCTAGGATACAGCGTCACCGAGGCAAAGCGTAGATATGGCAAGCGCGGCGTCTCCTCTGGACCGATCTTGATGTGAGGGATCTGGGAAGAACAGACAAGAATAAAGATGGTTTTTCAATCCTGTCCTGGAAACCCATAGCACAGCATAACTTATTTGTCTTCCTTATTTAACACAATGGATTCAGATCATAAGCGCATTAGATGAGAGCTCTGTGAACTGATCTACTGTAAGTGTGTCAGATAAGAGAAAAACACAACGTGCGCAGAGCGACGTGTTGCCAGAACCACGATTGAAAACCACTGATTTAGACGAACAGATTGTGTAATTGACTAACATTGGTATTCAATGGCTGATGCTAATTTCTAAAGCAGTGGATTTCAGCCGAGCCCGTGGGGTCCCATAGCTGTGCGCATGTTTTATGTCTTTTATTGAACACATCTTATTCAGATCCTCAGCTTGTTGGAAAGGAGTCTAAATTCAGCATGCCGGGATCAGTATTTTTGTCTGTTATGAGAGTTTCTGAGGTTTTTCACACTGCGCTTAAAGGAACACTCTAGTATTTTTGGGGAGAATAGGCTCATTTTACAACTCTCCTAGAGTTAAACAGTTGAGTTTTACCATTTTTGAATCCATTCAACTGATGTCTGGTTCTGGTCGGAGCACTTTTAGCTTAGCTTAGCATAATTCATTGAATCAGATTAGACCGTTAGCATCACACTCAAAAATGACAAAATTTAAAGCTATTTAAAGCTCGATTCTTCTGTCGTTACATCATGTACACTAAAGCCTCATTCAGACTACAAGCAATACGCAGCGGCAAAGCAACAAGCGACCGTTCATTTCAATAAAGATCGGACTAGAGCTGTAATCGGGCCGTAAAAGTTAGGGCCCGAGCCTGACAGAATTCGGCCCGAGACGACAAGTACATTTTGATTGACAGCTTTTTAGTAGTCCGAACCCGTTTATATCCCGACATTATTCTAATGTGCACATGCACACAACTCTTTTGATTTTTTCATGAACGAGTTGTTTCTATGTGTTTAAACATAATTTATTCATAACAAATGTAGGTTATAGGTCACTTGGAAGTTGGAACAAAGAAATAAAATAAGTCCTCTGTAACATCGTAACATCTCAGCACTCTAAATAGGCCTAGGTACATACACTTAGACTTTAAATTGGCCAACACACCTTAAAAAATAAGTCTTTCTTAACAAATTAAATTTAAATAAATTCTAAATTATGACGGGTATTTGGCAATAACAAAATTAAGATCAAGTTTCGCCACTTCACACTCTGGAGGAGACAGTGAAGCTGAATATTAAAAGAATATTGCCAACATTATTCTATATACTCCGTCTACATTATGATTTTATGGTTTAATTAATATTTAGTTATAATTTGAAAACCCTTTACTCACCAAGATTAGACTACATGTTTTTGTGGAGGAACATTGTTGAATCCACTGTAAATGGTTTAGCGCAGTCTTGTGCTCACTGAGCAGCACTGAACACCCTTTCACTGCTGCTGCTACTGACCGGGATGCATACTGTTCTGACTAATTATTTTGGGTAGGATTGTTTGTTCATCTTCCACCAGCCAAGAACATCCACTTCATTGTTCATGACAGCTTTCTGTACGTTGCTCTTTAGCGCTCTACCGTAATACGCAGTGTACGAGCGACTGCTGAAATACCTGAGCGGCTAGTATGACCATTATTTTTTGAGCTAGTGGCTGGCCTGAACGCAGTCAAAATTCACTCTTTTTGACTTCTTCATCATCATTTGTTTCACCTTAGCAAGGATGGATTTAATGTTGTAACAAATGATTTGATTACTTTCTCGTGCTAATCGAAATGCATCACATGACTGTTCATAACCCCAAGCCTGGGCTTAGAAGAATCTGCTGCTGCTTTCAGTGGTATGGCAATAAATGTCATGTAAAATGGCATTCGAACTCACATTATTAGCATTTAACACTGAATAAAGCACATGAGGTGTACCTGAGGTGATGATTGTCAGTTTTCTGTTGTTCAGTTGGAATAAATAGTATAATAATATATCAATTTGAGGAGTTGGTTAGGACAGAAACTCCTTTTAATATGAAAATATTCCTCCTATTGGGTGTCATTGCTTTTTTTAAACACGAGTTAAATCAGACTTTAGGCTCGATAGTCACTTGCTCCTGTTGGTCATCAATCTGGCAACCTGTGCTTGTTTTAATCCAGGAATGCAATGCATAGTTTAACCACTGGGTGTCAAACTTACATATCGCACCGGCTAAAAAAAATAGCTACAAGTTTCCTTTAGAGTTTTTTTGGCACATGAATGTTTAAAAATGGACATTTATAGTTACTTGTAACAGTCATGAACAAAGTATAATTACTTCTTTAAATGAAATCTCATATACATAGTTTATACATAGCTCTTTAAAACTAATAATAAATATGTTATTACAATGTTTAGTGCCTAAATAGTGAAAGTGAAAGTAAAAAAGAAAATAAATGATTCCTTGGTCTTTTTATACCCTAATAAGGCAATGTATCATGGGAGATACAACTCATAAAATCCTAAATAAATCAAATATGTTTTAAAAATTAATAATTCTCAGGTCCAGATGACATAAAAAAATCACATTTAATATTCTTTTGCTTTCCACTCTTGCCCGTTTAAGTGTTAAATTATATTATAACCCATAATTAAAGTACCCGACCAGACTGTGTATAAATATAACACAATTAAGAGACTGTAAATCAGGTGTACGCAGAATGACTGAAATTAAATGCACACTCATTTCATGCAATACTAAATTGTTAATTGGCTGAGTGGGCACCAAAACGGCCAGATATCGACCAATTAATCATCCAGGCTGATATATCATTCTATCTCTAACCGTAAAAAGAGAGAGAGAGAGAGATAGAGGAAAAAAATATGAGAAATTAGGTCAGACGGAGAGATGCTTTTCAAGCAGCAAAGCAAAGGCGCACAGGAAATAATGGCCTGTGGCTGAGCAGCAGTGTAAATTTATCATCTCAACAGAAAAAAAACACACACACACGCACTTCCTTTCATTCTCACCTCTTTTTCCCCACATATATGACTGACAGTGGATCCAGAAGCGGGACTGGAAGCGGGACCGATGACAGACACCACTCCTTTTGGCAAGATCTGACACACTGAGAGGGGTAAAGACATATTATTAGAAAGAGACAGATAAATAGAAGTAGAGATAAAGAGCGACACAGTGACTGAACGAGAAAGGAACAGGCTAGAGAGACAGACATTACAGTGGGCTGTGAAAAAGCCAACAACTTGGACGACGTCCAGCTCCGTGTCCTGTTCCTCGATGATATATCAAATTAGGAGTCAATGCAAAGCTCTTTTTGATTAATTACATCAATAAGCACAACACAGATTTATGCTCTGCCTACAGGAGATTGCTGCTCTAATTCTACATATGAACGAAGGAGAGAGAGAGAGAGAGGGAGAGGGTGTATATTTAGATGAAAAGATTCTTTTGAACTGTGTTGCATTGAAATGTTGAGGGCACCATGCATGCGTGACATGGCCATGTAATTCATTTCGCATCAAATGAAAACCTTTTATCCTCTTATTTTTATTGTGAATGTGTGATTCAGTCCAACGGTTGAAGGTAATCTGACTTAAAAATTGACTTCTTTCTTTACCCGTGCACATTATGCTAAAGAAAAAAAGAAGAAAGAGTGTTTCATTAGAATGAAATTACTGTCTGCACTGAAAATATTAACCGATAGTCAACTAGAAAATCAAAGATACGAGTTCTAGGTATTGTTATAAACTGATGTTGTAGGTAATTCAGGTTTAAATGATCTTGTGAACGGTTAATTTAATAATATAATATAATATAATATAATATAATATAATATAATATAATATAATATAATATAATATAATATAATATAATATAATATAATATAATATAATACAATACAATATAATATAATATAATATAATATAATATAATATAATATAATATGATATAATACAATATAATATAAAATAAAATAATATAATATAAAATAATTTAATATAATATAATATAAAATAATATAATATGATATGATATGATATAATATAATATAATATGATATGATATGATATGATATGATATAATATAATATAATATAATATAATATAATATAATATAATATAATATAAAATAATATAATATAATATAATATAATATAATATAATATAATATAAAATAATATAATATAATATAATATAATATAATATAAAATAATATGATATAAAATGATATAATATAATATAATATAATATAATATAATATAATATAATATAATATAATATAATATAATATAATATAATATAATATAATATAATAAAATATAATATAAAATAATATGATATAAAATGATATAATATAATATAATATAATATAATATAATATAATATAATATAATATAATATAATATAATATAATATAATATAATATAATATAATATAATATAAAATAATATGATATAAAATGATATAATATAATATAATATAATATAATATAATATAATATAATATAATATAATATAATATAATATAATATAAAATAATATAATATAATATAATATAATATAATATAATATAATATAAAATAATATAAAATAATATGATATAAAATGATATAATATAATATAAAATAATATAATATAATATAATATAATATAATATAATATAATATAATATAATATAATATAATATAATATAATATAATATAATATAATATGATATAAAATGATATAATATAATATAATATAATATAATATAATATAATATAATATAATATAAAATAATATAATATAAAATAATATAATATAATATAATATAATATAATATAATATAATATAATATAAAATAATATAAAATAATATGATATAAAATGATATAATATAATATAAAATAATATAATATAATATAATATAATATAATATAATATAATATAATATAATATAATATAATATAATATAAAATAATATGATATAAAATGATATAATATAATATAATATAATATAATATAATATAATATAATATAAAATAATATGATATAAAATGATATAATATAATATAATATAATATAATATAATATAATATAAAATAATATGATATAAAATGATATAATATAATATAATATAATATAATATAATATAATATAATATAATATAATATAATATAAAATAATATGATATAAAATGATATAATATAATATAATATAATATAATATAATATAATATAATATAATATAATATAAAATAATATAATATAATATAATATAATATAATATAATATAATATAATATAATATAAAATAATATGATATAAAATGATATAATATAATATAATATAATATAATATAATATAATATAATATAATATAATATAATATAAAATAATATAATATAATATAATATAATATAATATAATATAATATAATATAATATAAAATAATATGATATAAAATGATATAATATAATATAATATAATATAATATAATATAATATAATATAATATAAAATAATATAATATAATATAATATAATATAATATAATATAATATAATATAATATAAAATAATATGATATAAAATGATATAATATAATATAATATAATATAATATAATATAATATAATATAATATAATATAATATAATATAATATAATATAATATAAAATAATATGATATAAAATGATATAATATAATATAATATAATATAATATAATATAATATAAAATAATATGATATAAAATGATATAATATAATATAATATAATATAATATAATATAATATAATATAATATAATATAATATAATATAATATAAAATAATATGATATAAAATGATATAATATAATATAATATAATATAATATAATATAATATAATATAATATAATATAATATAATATAATATAATATAATATAATATAAAATAATATGATATAAAATTATATAATATAATATAATATAATATAATATAATATAATATAATATAATATAATATAATATAATATAATATAATATAATATAATATAATATGAGTCTGATTTCTCCTGTTTTGATTCTTTGTTGCCTAGCCTGATCTTTCGCCTGTGTTTTGACTACATTTATTGGATTACTTTTATACCTTTCCTTTAATAAACTGCATGTGGATCCGCAGTGTCAGTGTCCACTTCGTAACACGTTCTAATATGTAACACCATTTTCATAATAACTTCTACATAACCACTACCTTATGTAATCTATGGCAATGAAATCTTGCCATACACCTGAACACTGTTTACTTTTATTACCTTTAGTCTATAGCTTCTGGCAAATGGAGAAGGCAGATCATTATTATTATTATTATTATTGTTATTATTATTGTTATTATTTTTCAGAAGATTCAGTCAACATGGTCACTAAACTATTCGATAAGCTTCAATAAAAGGAATCAAATCAAATGAATAACCAGACATCATTGCCACCATGCCATTAACTGCAGATTAATGTTGGTGATAATGTTCAGTTTCTTGTACAGACATATAGTTTTGCTTCAAAAGACCTCAGTGTATCATTTTTTACTTATATTTCATGAATCCCCAAAGGCTAGAGTTTCTGCAAAAAAAAAAAAAAATCTTCATTAATGTTCTACTAAAGATAAAAAGGTCACATAATGTAAATCTAGGATGGCCTGAGAGTGAGTAAATTAACTGCAGCATTAAATGAACTGTTATGTATATTTAGGTGAATTATCCCTTTAGCAATATATCTAGAAAATAATACCGTCAAACTTTGCTTCTCATTCAAAAGCATCCTCAAAAAGTCTACTTTTCAAACAGCAGTACAATATTGTTCAACCCTAAACTGGTTTTTATTTAAAGGGACATATGTTTTTGGAAATATGCTAATTTTACAACTCTTCTTGAGTTAAACAGTTTAGTTTTACTATTTTTGAATCAATTTAGCCGATCTTATTAAAAGCAATTTTAGCTTAGCTTAGCATAAATCATTAAATCAGATTAGACCGTTAGCATTTAAAAAATTTAAAAGTGAGATTAGAAGCTTTGATAGGTTTTTTTATTCAAAGCTTGATTCTTCTATAGCTACAGTGTGTACTAAAGCCAACGGAACATGAAAAGTTGCTATTTTCTATAGCTAGGAACTATATTCTCATTCTGGCATAATAATCAAGAAACTTTGCAGCACCATGGCTGCAGCAGGCACAATGATATTACACACCACGTAAAAATAGTCCCCAGCTAGGTAACAATGATAATACACATCGCTGTTATCTAGTTCCTAGATTTTATGTCAGTTTTAGTACACAGTGTAACTACGTAAGAGTCAAGCTTTAAGTAGGAAAATTATTGAAACTCTTTTTTTGAATTTTGAGAGAGATGCTAATGGTCTAATCCGATTCAATGATTTATGCTAAGCTAACAACAGATCAGCTAGAATTATTAAAAAATGGTAAATCTCAACCGTTTAACTCTTATAAAATAAGTCTATTTTTAGTGGAGTTTTACCATTTTTGAAACTGTTCAGCTGATCTCTTTTTAGCTTAGCTTAACATAAATCATTGAATCAGATTAGACTATTAGCATTTCGCTCAAAAGAGAGATTTGACAGTTTTTTTTTAAGCTTGACTCTTCTATAGCTACAGCATGTATTAAGGCCAACAGAAAATGAAAAGTTGCTATTTTCTATGGCTAGAAATTATATTCTCATTCTAGCTTAATAATCTTTAAAAAAGAAACTTTGCTGGCGTAATATAGCTACGTAAGAGTCAAGCCTTAAATAAGAAAATTATTGAAACTCTTGTTTTAAATTTTGAGTGAGGTGCTAATGGTCTAATCCGATTTAATAATTTATGCTAAGCTAAGATAACCAGAGATCAGCTGAATGGACTTAACAATGGTAAAACTCAATTGTTTAACTCTTATAAAATGTGCCTATTTCCAAAAATGTGGAGTTTTACAATTTTTTAAAACCATTCGGCCGATTTCTGGCTAGCTTAGCTTAGCATAAATCACTGAATCGAATTAGACCATTAGCATTTTGCCCAATAGAGAGATTTGACAGGTTTTTTTATTATTAAAAGCTTGACTCTTCTATAGCTGCAGTGTGTACTAAGGCCAATGGAAAATTAAAAGCTGATAATTTTACTTTAAAAATTTGCTGGCGTACCATGGCTAAAGCAGGTACAATGATATTGCACAGCTCCTAAAAATAGTCCCCAGCTAGGTAACTAGATAATGATAATACACATTGCTGTTAACTAGTTACCTAGCTTTTATGTCAATCTTAGTACACAATGTAACTACATAGGAATATTATCGAAAATCGTTTTTAAATTTTGAGTGAGATGCTAATGGTTTAATCCGATTCAATGAATTATGCTAAGCTAAGCTAACCAGAACTCAACTGAATGGATTCAAAAACGGTAAAACTAAACTGCTTAACTCTTAGAAAATTGAGTTTTTACCATTTTTGAAGTCATTCAGCCAATTTCTGGTTAGCTTAGCTTAGCATAAATCACTGAATCGAATTAGACCATTAGCATTTACCCAATAGAGAGATTTGACAGGTTTTTTTATTATTAAAAGCTTGACTCTTCTATAGCTGCAGTGTGTACTAAGACCAATGGAAAATTAAAGGTTGATAATTTCACTTTAAAAATTTGCTGGCGTACCATGGCTAAAGCACGTACAATGGTATTACACAGCTCCTAAAAATAGTCCCCAGCTAGGTAACTAGATAATGATAATACACATTGCTGTTAACTAGTTACCTAGCTTTTATGTCAATCTTAGTACACAATGTAACTACATAGGAATATTATCGAAACTCTTTTTTAAATTTTGAGCGAGATGCTAATGGTTTAATCCGATTCAATGAATTATGCTAAGCTAAGCTAACCAGAACTCAACTGAATGGATTCAAAAACAGTAAAACTAAACTGCTTAACTCTTAGAAAATTGAGTTTTCACCATTTTTGAAGTCATTCAGCCAATTTCTGGTTAGCTTAGCTTAGCATAAATCACTGAATCGAATTAGACCATTAGCATTTACCCAATAGAGAGATTTGACAGGTTTTTTTATTATTAAAAGCTTGACTCTTCTATAGCTGCAGTGTGTACTAAGACCAATGGAAAATTAAAGGTTGATAATTTCACTTTAAAAATTTGCTGGCGTACCATGGCTAAAGCACGTACAATGGTATTACACAGCTCCTAAAAATAGTCCCCAGCTAGGTAACTAGATAATGATAATACACATTGCTGTTAACTAGTTACCCAGCTTTCATGTCAATCTTAGTACACAATGTAACTACATAGGAATATTATCGAAACTCTTTTTTAAATTTTGAGCGAGATGCTAATGGTTTAATCCGATTCAATGAATTTTGCTAAGCTAAGCTAACCAGAACTCAGCTGATTGGGTTCAAAAATGGTAAAACTAAACTGTTTAACTCTTATAAAATGAGCCTATTTCCAAAAATGTGGAGTTTTTACCATTTTTGAAATCATTCAGCCAATTTCTGGTTAGCTTATCTTAGCATAAATCACTGAATCGAATTAGATCATTAGCTTTTTGTTCAAAAGAGAGATTTGACAGGTTTTTTTTTATTTAAAGCTTGACTCTTCTATAGCTGCAGCGTGTACTGTAGCCAACGGAAAATGAAAAGTTGCTATTTTCTATGGCTAGGCACTATATTCTCATTCTGGCGTAATAATCTTTAAAAAAAGAAACTCTGCTGACATACTATGGCTATAGAACGATATTACACAGCGCTGTTATCTAGTTACCTCGCTTTTGTGTCAGTCCTAGTACACAATGTAATAACATAAGAGGCAAGCTTCAAATAGGGAAATTATCGAAACTCTTTTTTAAAATTTTGAGCGAGATGCTAATGGTCTAATCCGATTCAATTATTTATGCTAAGCTTAGCTAACCAGCGATCAGCTGATTGGATTAAAAAATGGTAACACTCATGTTTAACTCTTGTAAAATGAAAGTTTTTACCAATTTTGAATCCATTCAGCTGATTTCTGGTTAGCTTAGCTTAGCATAAATCATTGAATCATATTAGACCGTTAGCATCTCGCTCAAAATTACAATAACAAGAGTTTTGCTAATTTTCCTATTTTTGAATATTTATTTCCGATTTAAAGTTGTAAAATTAACCTATTTCCAAAATAAAAGCAGAGTTTTCCTTTAATGTTCATCTAAATGACTCATACACCATTAAAACTGTGAATGGCATTTCAGTGCACGAGTAGTCATTTTGTTGGCCTCACTTGTGTCTGTAGTCTCATACTGAGAGTCTCTCTGCAGCTCAAAGATGTCGACCTCCACGCGGGCACGCGCCGGACCCTCCATCACACTGTTGATGTTCTCTCGGGCCAGAGCCAATGCCAACCGCTCTCCACGTCCACATGCTGACTGATCATCTAAAATAGCAGCTGAAGGGGAAACAGCAAGAAGAAAAAAAGACTCTCTGTTTTGTTTCTGCTCTGGGAATTAATTGAGTTTTCTGATGTCGATGATTGAAGCTCCATTTGTTATTGCAAGAAGATGGAGTTGCTCATCATGACTGAACACAAACAAGTTTGCAGGGAACGTTGCATGTTAACTGATTAGATTGTGCCATTGAGCAACATTTCGTCTGGAGGCTCGCCAGAGATTAATTGATGCTTTATTGTTAGTAGTAATCAAGACGAGCATGCCGATGCTTGAAGCAGTCAGTCACGTGGCGCTGGGAAATAACAGCCAAGTACAAGCCACTTTGAAAAGGCTCCAAATCCGATAATGCTGAGAAATTTTCACCTGAACTGTGCTCTAAAGTCAGCTCCATCTTATTTTTTTCATGAAATCAACAGAAATAGATGTGAAATGATGCCAACATATCAGAGATTATCTCGTCATGCTCTGTGTTCTGTGTAACAGGTGTTTAGTTGAAGAAAGATTAAGTCTGGAAAGAGGTTAGAGCCACAGAACATGCATTTAAACATTCAATACTAAACGTGGGCTTCACATTAGTGCCATTATTAGAAATGAGTTATTAAAACTATTATGTTTAGAGATGTTTTGAAAATGTTTTCTTTCTGTTAAACAGAAATTGGGGAAAATATGGAACATTCTACCAGAAACTTACAATTTCACTTATAAAAAAAGTGACAGGGCCTTGTCATCCTCATAAAAAATCATACAAATCAATGACAGAATGCATCCTTGATCACTGTCAGCTTCTCCTCCGTCAAATGATGTCACTTCCGAGTCATAGCCTTAGATGTTTAATGCACACATTTTCTGTTATATTTAATGCAAATGTGACATCACTGACAAAAACACGGAGACAATTGTACATTTATTTCTATTATATACTTGTAATTTGTAGAATTTATTTATAAATTGTAATCATTTATAGTTTTGAATCAATTGATGTGAAGGAAAACAACTTAAACTTGCTATTTCTGAAGGCCCCAAATCTGATAATGCTGAGAAATTTTCACCTGAACTGTGCTCTAAAGTCAGCTCCATCTTATTTTTTTTTATTCATGAAATCAACAGAAATAGATGTGAAATGATGCCAACATATCAGAGATTATCTCGTCATGCTCTGTGTTCTGTGTAACAGGTGTTTAGTTAAAAAAAGATTAAGCCTGGAAAGAGGTTAGAGCTACAGAACATGCATTTAAACATTCAATACTAAACGTGGGCTTCACATTTTATTTGAAGTAAATAAAAGTAAATATCTAAATATGGAGCCAGTTTATTTGTTTTGTTTATTTTTTTCCACAATTTCTGTTTAACGGAGGGAGTATTTTTTAACACATTTATAAACATAATAGTTTTAATAACTCCTCTCTAATAACTGATTTATTGCCATGATGACAGTAAATAATATTTGACTTGATATTTTTCAAGACACTTCTATACAGCTTAAAGTGACATTTAAAGGCTTAACTGGGTTAATTAGGTTAACTAGGCAGGTTAGGGTAATTAGGCAAGCTATTGTATAATGATGGTTTGTTCTGTAGACTATCGAAAATAAATATAGCTTAAAGGGGCTAATAATTTTGACCTTAAAATGGTTTTTAAAAAATTTAAAACTGCTTTTATTGTAGCCAAAATAAAACAAAACTGTGAAAATGCCCTTGGGGGAAAATTTAAAGGGGGGCTACTGCTTCAACTGTTTATATATATATATATATGTATATATATATATATATATATGTATATATATATATATATATATATATATATATATATATATATATATACACACACACACACACACACACTCAAAAAGTAACATTTCATTTTGCTTTAAACTTTAAAACTGGTTTAAACCACTGAGACATTTGTGGTTTGTATCAGAGCACCGGTATTTATAGTGGCACCAGTGGAAACCTCTAACAAAATCTCAGCAGTCACAACCATGTGCAGTCTGAAGACCAGCATAGATTCTGCAGAGTAAACGGGAAGAACTGAGACAGAATTTGATATCTTGATGAGCAGAAAGTGAACTTACTGTAGGTTGAATCTTAATGCAGCATACTATTGCTTTTACTCTGACACTAAGTATCTACTGCATGCAAGCATTTCCCAACAGTGTCTGTGCCACATACTCAAATTATACCTCAATTAATTATCTGGGTTTTTGAGGTGATTTTCTCAGCAGTGTTCTATTTACACTTAGTGGATAATAAAACGGGGAAGATAGTCCAATAGTTTGTATACAGTAGAAGTCTAAATTATTAGCCCCCCTGTTTATTTTTTCCCCCAATTTCTGTTTAACAGAGCTGATTTTTTCAACACATTTCTAAACATAATAGTTTTAATAACTCATTTCTAATAACTGATTTATTTTATCTTTGCCATGATGACAGCACATAATATTTCACTAGATACTTTTCAAAATATTAGTATTCAGCTTAAAGGGACATTTAAAGGCTTAACTAGGTTAATTAGGCAAGTTACTGTATAAAGATAGTTTGTGTAGACCAGTGTTTCCCAACCCTGTTCCTGGAGGCACACCAACAGTTCATGTTTTGGATGTCTCCAAAACCTAAAGTTAATGGGTCAGATGAGGGAGACATCCAAAACATGAACTGTTGGTGTGCCTCCAGGAACAGGGTTGGGAAACACTGGTGTAGACTATCGAAAACAAATATTGCTTGAGGGGGCTAATAATGACCTTAAAGTGGTTTTTAACATTTAAAACAGCTTTTATTCTAGCCTAAATAAAACAAATAACTTTCTCCAGAAGAAAAAAATATTATAGAAAATACTGTGAAAAATTCCTTGCTCTGTTAAACATTATTTGACAAAGAATTCACCGGAGGGGGAATAATTTTCACTTCAACTGTATAGTATGTGCTCTTCTTACTTGGACCAGTAAACCTCTACTGAATCTAGAAGCCCCCTACTGAGGAGAGATGATGTGTAGGTAATGCCTGTGGTCTCTTACCCATCCTGACGGCTGAGAGAGCGGGCACTTGGCTGTGAGAGGACGGAGCCATGGTCAGCAGCAGGACGAGGAAGAGGAGGTGAATCGACAGCAGCAGCGCTGGCAGAGCCGGCATCTTCCACTGCTCCTCATGGAGAACGGTCGTCTGGCTGCCTGCACCGCCACCTACAGGACAGGTAACAAACAGAAACCAGAAATCAAACAGAAATCCGAAATCATCTGCTGGTTGTAAAGGGATGGTCTGCTCATTCATTTTGATGGCCATTCTGATAAGTAGGTTCATGTTATGCCAAACAATCAACACCACTTCTATCCAAAGCGACTTTTGCTTTTCCTGTGAATCAAACTCATTATGAATCATCAATCATTTGTAGCGTTCCATCATGTAAATTGCTTAAGGGAAAGACAGCATTGGGAATGTGCAGTTTGACCTTAGGTATTTTTGAAATGTAACAAATGTGCAAATGAGAATGCACAGTTACATATCCACTGTCTGTTGACATTTATCCTATAGGCACATAAGAAGATTGATATATTTTGCATTTCAAAAAGTAGCATGCTGAGAATGGCAACATACTAATGACTTTATTTGTGTAGTATCAACACTGTCCACAGAACATTTACATTTAGTCATTCAGCAGATGCTTTTAAAGCGACTTACAACTGAGGAGGCATTCAGCGATTCAACAATAAGAGGGAATAAACAAGAAGTGCTATTATACAAAGGAACTGTTAGTGATCAGAGAATAAAATAAAGAAAGGGGAGTGTTTTTTAATATAAAGAGAGAACAGTGTTTCTACAGGTGTCAAGCCCACTCATGTGTGTGAGTGAGACAATATATATATATACAGTAAATACATTCATTCAATATACACAAAAAAACTAGGGGCTCTGATATTATATATATATATATACAGTATGTGTGTGTGTGTGTGTGTGTGTATATATATACATACATATATATATATATATATATATACATATACATACATACATACATACATACATACATACATACATACATACATACATACATACATACATACATACATACATACATACATATATATATATATATATATATATATATATATATATATATATACATACATATATACTGTATATATATATATATATATATATATATATATATATATATATATATATATATATATATATATATATATATATATATATATATATATATATATATATATATATATATGTGTGTGTGTGTGTATGTATGTGTGTATAAGGGCAGAGGATTGCTGAAGAACTACAGAGAGATTTCAGCTGCTGTCTGGGCTTTCCATGCCTTTCTGCACCTTCTATTTTTCATGTGCTCAATACATTTTCCCTGCATCGTTTCATTTTATTATGCATGACTTAAATTGTAAACTAATTAGATTTGTTTTCTTTGCATATATGGATTTCTTTGGTAGTTACCAACATCCAGTGTAAATTTCAAAACAGCAGCATCTTTAGAAATATGATTTCAGAGAAAAATGGTTGTGTTCAATATCTATTTTTCCTGCTGTATATGTGTGTATATTAAGGTCAATAATATAATCTCTCTTAAGAATTTCCTTTTCCCCGATTGCCTACAGAACAAAGCACACTGTCCAACAACTTGTTCAATTTATGAACCTAGTTAAGCCATTAAATTTGCACTTTAAGCTGAATTCTAGTGTCTTGCAAAATAACTAGGAGCATAGTGTGCACTGTTATCATGACAATATAAATTAGCTATAAGAAATTATTTAATAAAACTTAAAAATTAACATTAAACATCACTCAGGAAATATTTCCAAAAAGTTACAGGTAGACTCTAAAATGTGACTAGACTATGTAATGTTCTCCACTAAACAAATGTTATCATATAATAGTAACTATAAAATGAAGCATAGCTTTACTATGGTATTTGAAGTAAAACCATAATAACTACAAAATGAAGCATTGTTTTACTATAGTATTTGAAGTAAAACCATAGTAACTAAAAAATAAAGCATAGCTTTACTATGATATTTGAAGTAAAACTATAGTAACTGCAAAATTAAACAGTTTTACTATAGTATTTGAAGTAAAACCATGGTAACTATAAAATGAAGCATAGCTTTACTATGGTATCTGAAGTAAAACCATAATAACTACAAAATGAAGCATTGTTTTACTATAGTATTTGAAGTAAAAAGACAGTAACTATAAAATGAAGCATAGTTTTACTATGGTATTTGAAGTAAAACTATAGTAACTACAAAATTAAACAGTTTTAAAAATGTATTTAAAGTAAAACTATAGTAACTAAAAATGAAGCATAGCTTTACTATGGCATTTGAAGTAAAACCATAGTAACTACAAAATTAAACAGTTTCACTATAGTATTTGAAGTAAAACCATAGTAACTATAAAATGAAGCATAGCTTTACTATGGTATTTGAAGTAAAACTATAGTAACTACAAAATTAAACAGTTTTACTATAGTATTTGAAGTAAAACCATAGTAACTATAAAATGAAGCATAGCTTTACTATGGTATTTGAAGTAAAACTATAGTAACTACAAAATTAAACAGTTTTACTATAGTATTTGAAGTAAAACCATAGTAACTATAAAATGAAGCATAGCTTTACTATGGTATCTGAAGTAAAACCATAATAACTACAAAATGAAGCATAGTTTTACTATAGTATTTGAAGTAAAAAGATAGTAACTATAAAATGAAGCATAGCTTTACTATGATATTTGAAATAAAACTACAGTAACAAAAAAATAAACAGTTTTACTATGGTATTTAAAGTAAAACCATAGTAACTACAAAATGAAGCATAGCTTTACTAAAACTTTTTGTCTTGCTCCTTCAAAATATCCAGATCAGTTTCATTTGTTACTTGCTGAATGTTTTTAGTTCACTGTGCTTTCAGATGCAAAAAAAAAAAACAAACATTTCTGCACCAATTATTTCTCTTCAGTCTACCATTTCTAAATGCAGCTTCTATATTCAAAGGCCTGCATCTGCCGCTGTGTTGATATTCAGTACGGCAGCTTGTGTGAAATTGCATAATTAAAAAAATGGAACTCAGGCCACTAAAAGAGATGGTGGTCACTGATGTGATCTGTAAAGATTACCGGGCTGTGAGAGTTCATCAGTCTTGGGATGTGTTAAACACGTTATATATTGTTATAGAGAGCGAAAGCAGAGCTCCATTGATTAGCCAAGCCTGATGGCAATTACATTGACTGTTAAACTCAATGCTGGCATACGGGAAAGCTAACAGTTAGATAACTGAAAGAGCCAAGCTTCAATTTCTGCCCATTCAGCATGCTGTCACCTCATGTGCTGTTTACTTCTGTGTGTGTGTGTGTAAGTGTGTGAGTGTGTGTTTCCTTTACTTTTCCCCCTCTCAGTAGACTTATGGAAATTAACCATGGTTTTGTTGCAGTAACCATATTTAAATGGTGCTTTTTGTAGTAAAACCATGATAACCACAAAATGAACTATACTTTTACTATGGCATGTGAAGTAAAACTATGGTAACTATAAAATTAAACAATTTTACTATAGTATTTGAAGTAATACCATAGTAACTACAAAAAGTAACAGTTTTACTATAGTAGTTTGAGTAAAACCATAGTAACTTCAAAATTAAGCATAGTTTTACTATGGTATTTGAAGTAAAACCATAGTAACGACAAAATTAAACAGTTTTACTTTAGTATTTGAAGTAAAACCATGGTAACTACAAAACATAACAATTTTACTATAGTATTTGAAGTAAAACCATAATAACTACAAAAAGTAACAGTTTTACTATTGTAGTTTGAGTAAAACCATGGTAACTACAAAATTAAGCATAGTTTTACTATGGTATTTGAAGTAAAACCATAGTAACGACAAAATTAAACAGTTTTACTTTAGTATTTGAAGTAAAACCATGGTAACTACAAAATGAAGCATAGTTTTACTATGGTATTTGAAGTAAAACCATTGTAACTACAAAATGAAGCATAGTTTTACTATGGTATTTGAAGTAAAACCATTGTAACTACAAAATGAAGCATAGTTTTACTATAGTATTTGAAGTAAAAAGATATTAACTACAAAATGAAGCATAGTTTTACTATAGTATTTGAAGTAAAAAGATATTAACTACAAAATGAAACATAGTTTTACTATAGTATTTGAAGTAAAACCATAGTAACTACAAAATTAAACAGTTTTACTATAGTATTTGAAGTAAAAAGATAGTAACTACAAAATGAAGCGTAATTTTACTATGATATTTGAAGTAAACCTATAGTAACTACAAAATTAAATAATTTTACTCTAGTATTTGAAGTAAAACCATAGTAAGCACAAAATGAAACATAGTTTTACTATAGTCTTTAAAGTAAAACCATAGTAATTACAACATGAAGCATAGTTTTACTATAGTATTTGAAGTAAAACCATAGTAACTACAGAATGAAGCATAGTTTTACTATGGCATGTGAAGTAAAACCATAGTAACTACAAAATGAAACAGTTTTACTATAGTATTTGAAGTAAAACCATAGTAACCACAAAATGAAACATAGTTTTACTATGGTATCTGAAGTAAAACCTTAGTAACCACAAAATGAAACAGTTTTACTATAGTATTTAAAGTAAACACTTAGTAACTACAAAATGAAACATAGTTTTACTGTAGTATTTGAAGTAAAACCATCGTAACTACCAAATGAAGCATAGCTTTACTATGGCATTTGAAGTAAAACCATGGTAACTAAAAAATGAAACAGTTTTACTGTGGTATTTGAAGTAAAACCATAGTAACCACAAAATGAAACATAGTTTTACTATGGTATCTGAAGTAAAACCTTAGTAACCACAAAATGAAACAGTTTTACTATAGTATTTAAAGTAAACACTTAGTAACTACAAAATGAAACATAGTTTTACTGTAGTATTTGAAGTAAAACCATCGTAACTACCAAATGAAGCATAGCTTTACTATAGTATTTGAAGTAAAACCATAATAACTACAAAATGAACCATGGTTTTAATAAGTATGACCATAGTAATAACTACAAAATGAAGCATAGTTTTACCATGGATGTAAATGATTTCAAATCTGTGTAATAGAATTTAACTTTGATTTTTTTTGTTGACATTATTGCATAACTTTTGTTAAATGTAATTCATGGTCCTGAATTTCCTACAATTATGTTTACTATAGCTTTACTGCAGTGCTAATGCTACAGTATTATACGGAAGCCAAACTACAGTTTTACTACAGTAAAACCATGGTAAATTTTCATAACGATATCTCCCTCAGTTTACTTTCATCTTCCTCTCAATGCTATTTCTGCTTTCTCTCGCATGCCATCTCATCCCGGCTGTCTTTCTTCTGTCCTCTCCTCCCTTTTTGGTCCGCTCGCTTCATTTTGGTTCCATTCAGGCTTCAATTTGAATGCATTCAAAGGGCCTTATTGGCAGGAAAGATAAACATTTACTTCACGGAGCCGGGAAGGCCAATACAAATCAAGCTGTTGACAAACTCAAACACAGGCAGTACAGGATTGACGGCGGCTTTAGGGATGAGGCTCTTGATCTTTAGCTTGACTTGTGTCTCTGTTTTGTGTGCCGCATGCATACAGTACACACACACACACAACAGGCCGGAGTCTATTCAGCTCTATTATGCTGCATTCGTCAAGCATTCAATCTTTCTGGCTTCTCCTTTTTGTCTCCCCAAGTCATTTCTGAGTCTGTTTCTTCTGGCTGCATTCAATTCTCTCGCCTTCTCTTTTATTCTGTTGTGGGTTTTCTTGGGGTGAATTGTTTTATACGTCGCAGCATGTGGTGTGTGCCGAGGTTGCGCTACAAATAATCATTATACGTCACTTTTTTTTTGATGGACTGGGTTGTAACTGGGTCTATTTTTGTACATTTTTGATTTCCCTGGTAATTCATTTATTGTTCCATTTTGTATGTGCGGCCATTTCCCACACAGGCACCTCTTCTGAGATTGCTTTATCTGTGAGTAGCATATGTGAAGTAGCCCATCACGCATGGTGTGTTATTCATGTGCTAGCAGCATATTTCAGTCCTGTTTTGGTCAATGGTGACCTGAACATATCTTATTTAAAAGGTCTGCGCTCATTTCCATGCTTGTGGAAGTCAAAAAACATTACTCCCTGCCAGAAAACCTTTACAAAACCAGAAATATTAAAATGACATCAAAATGTTTTATTTTTGCTAGCGCACATTAAATATGTTTCCATTCAAAACTGGAATATAGCACCATTTCCATCCAATGGCCCAAATGACAAAATATTAAAAAGAAAAATATTCATTTTATCACATGATCTGAGGAAACAAAATCACACGTTTTCAACTCAGCCTCATTCTGAATATGTATCCCTATATACATTTCTGGAGAGCGGCAAATACATCCCAGGAGCTACGTTTTTGGTTTAGCGAATCCGCCAGAGGCCGCTGTGTACACTTTTTGAGATCTCAAAGATGCCATTTGCGCCTGCTGTTCTCTCATAAATACACTAGAGGCCACTGTCGACTGACTGACTGACTGACTGATCGACTGACCGACCCTCCTCCATCCATAAACCCAACCAATAATGTTATCAAAAGCACCGTATGATCAGTGCCCACCCCCTTACCTAAACCCAAACGACAGTATCTTCAAAAGCAATCCAGAAAAAGAAAGCCTTCAGTTTTACTATGGTATTTGAAGTAAAACCATAGAAACTACAAAATTAAGCATAGTTTTTTTTAATTAAAACCATAGTAATTACAAAATGTAACAGTTTTACTATGTTATTTGAAGTAAACCACAGTAACTACAAAGTTAAGCACAGTTTATTAAGTAAAACCATAATAACTACAACATTAAACAGTTTAACTATGGCATTTTAAGTAAAACCATAGTAACTACAAAATTAAGCAGTTTTACTATAGTATTTGAAGTAAAACCATGACTGACTGATTGACCAACAGTATTTTCAATAGAACCGATTGACCAGCACTCACCCCATTACCTAAACCCAAGCGACAGTATCTTCAAAAGCAATCCAGAAAAAGAAAAGCCCTCAGTTTTACCATGGTATTTGAAGTAAAATCATAGTAACTACAAAATGAAACAGTTTAACTATGGCATTTTAAGTAAAACCATAGTAACTACAAAATTAAGCCGTTTTTTTTGGTAAAACCATAGTAACTACAAAAAGTAACAGTTTTACTATAGTAGTTGGAGTAAAACCATAGAAACTACAAAATTAAGCATAGTTTTACTATGGTATCTGAAGTAAAACCATAGTAACTATAAAATGAAGCATAGTTTTACTATGGTATTTGAAGTAAAACCATAGTAACCACAAAATTAAGCAGTTTTTATTAAGTAAAACCATAAAAACTACAAAATGTAACAGCTTTACTATAGTATTTGAAGTAAAACGATGACTGACTGATTGACTGTTTGACCAGCTCCCATCCTCTTCCCTAAACCCAAACGACAATCCAAAAGCAATCCAGAAAAAGAAAAGCCCTCAATTTTACTATGGTATTTGAAGTAATACCATAGTAACTACAAAACAAAGTATTGTTTTACTATGGTATTTGTTGTACAAAACCATGACTGACTGATTGACCGATAGTGTTTTCAAAAGCACCGTTAGACCAGTGCCCACCTCCTTCTCTAAACCCAAATGACAGTATCTTCAAAAGCAATCCAGAAAAAGCAAAGCCCTCGCGGCAGCTTAATTTTTTGTTTTTGGCCTTTTGTTTTTGCCTTACCTGCTTTTTGGAACCATTCTTTGTCGAATTCAAACGGCGAGCTACTGGACAAACTGCTAACAGCGGAAAAGCCGTCCATATGGAGGTAAGAGGTCAGGTGTTAAGCGAAGAAAAGAATGGTGTCATACCACCCCGTAGCGTTTGTTTTAAAGATGAAATGCAGCCATATGTTCTTCTGGCTACAAAATTCGCTATCTCCAGAAATGTATATAGGACTACATTTTCAGAATGAGCCTATGTTTGACTTTTTTGACATTCATGCTAGAATTTATGGAGTAAATGTGTTTCTATCGTAGTTCGTCCCTATTTATTTCTTATCAAATTAAAAGTTTATACTTGTAAAGATTTACCAACCTTCATTGGTCGACATCTTAACAAGTATAAACTTTTAATCCACTTGCAGATCCACTTGCAGCTTTATTATAAAGCATGGTCAGGCAGGCTGAGGTCAAGGCAGGGTGCACACAACAATTTAAAAGGGTAATCCTAAAATCCAATAGACGGGGGAGGACTGGGCAGGCGGCAAACAATCATAAATCAAGAAAAAAGATGTTTGTTTTGGTAATCTATAATCAAAATCTGACCATTTGCTTCAACATTTGGTGTGGTGGTTCTTCTCTGATGATGTCAGCTTGACAGATTCAGCCGCAATATTTTTAGCCTTACCGTTAGTTTGCTAAAAGCGCATGATGCGCAAAAAGAAAGCCCTTCCCCCGACTCAATGTTTCAGTCAGAAGTACAACAAAATACTGAAATTCTGCTTGTGTTCAGTAAGCTATAGAGCATCCTTGAATTATTATGTGAATCAATGTTTCAAGAGCAGAAAAACAACAGATCAGATACCTTAATATTTTATCCGTCCAAATAACCGTTCTGAATCATCCATCAAAGTTTTAAAGATTTGATTTTCCGTTTATAGTTAACAACACAGACTCTGTAAGTCACTGAGAATCCTGCAAATATGTTTTCAAGTGCTAATAAATGGCAGTATACACTTTCGCAAAAGGTGCTGAATATTTTATCACCTCATACCCACAGCATCTAGTGTATGGCTGATATTATAGCGCTGGGGAAAAACACACACACACCTTAATCTCCTTTTGATGTGTGGATGAGAATGTATGCCTGTGTTTGTGAAGGGCAGTGAATAAAAACAGCCATTATGTTTAAAAGTGGCATGTTTGTGCTGCTTTCAAACCGAAATGGTCAAAGAGAAAGCTTTTAATAGTTTAAGTGGGTGATGCAACACATGGACAGAGTGGAGTGGGCATCAGCCAAGTTAAGCAAAATCAAGGGCTATGTTTGGAATGGTATAATTGCATTCCAATTGAATCCATTTTTTCCCTAAGCAGAATGTGTTAATGCTAAACATTTTTAAAAATGTACCTTGTAGAACTGTTTTTCATGAGACCTCTTTTTGTTGGACGTCAATAGCTCTGTTTCCATCCAAAAACGCGAATGAACTTTATGCGCAAAACTGGAATATCGCATAAAAGACATGGGAATAAAGCAGCGTTTCCATCCAACGAGTGAAAGCAAACAAAAAGTCACTTCCTGATTAGCTGGCGACAAATATCAACCGTAAAAATGGAATTTGCTGTGGTAGGAGAAGCTGCGTGAATCTTTTCTTCATTTACAGTGCATCTGCAAAGTATTCATAGCGCTTCATTTTTTTTCCACTTTTTTATGTTACAGTCTTATTCCAAAATGGATTAAATTCATTTATTTTCTCAAAATTCTACCCTCAATACCCCATAATGACAATGTGAAAATAAGATTTTTTTAAATTGTTGCAAATTTATAAAAATAAAAAACCTGAAAAAAATCACATGTACATAAGTATATACAGTTGAAGTCAGAATTATTAGCCCCCTTGAATTATTAGCCCCCCTATTCATTTTTTCCCCAATTTCTGTTAAGGTTTTGTTCAACACATTTCTAAACATGATAGTTTTAATAATTCATCTCTAATAACTGATTCATTTTATCTTTGTCATGATGACAGTAAATAATATTTGACTAGATATTTTTCAAGACGCTTCTATACAGCTTAAAGTGACATTTAAAGGCTTAACTAGGTTAAATAGGTTAACTAGGCCAGTTAGGTTAATTAGGCAAGTTATTGTATAATGATGGTTTGTTCTGTAGACTATCGAAAAAAATATAGCTCAAAGGGGCTAATAATTTTGACCCTAAAATGGATTTTAAAAAATTAAAAACTGCCTTTTTTCTAGCCAAAATAAAACAAATAAGACTTTCTCCAAAAGAAAAAATATTATCAGACATACTGTGAAAATTTTCTTGCTCTGTTAAACATCATTTGGGAAATATTTAAAAAAGAAAAAAATAATTCAAAAAAATTATAATTCTGACTTCAACTGTATATATATATATATATATATATATATATATATATATATATATATATATATATATATATATATATATATATATATATATATATATATATATATACTCCAGAGCTGTAGAAATGTAATATGAAAAAAGTGAGAGTTTCTGCCTTTCACTTACTGTATTTAATGGGTTTTTTTTTACTGAACAAATCTATAAAGCACCTCTCCAGGTTACCTCTGGCTTTAAAATATGAGCACAGTGGGAATGTTCAAGAATAGTTGGCTTACCGTGAATATAGGTTTGAGTTGGCGGTATTTACATTTACTATTTTAACACTTAAAGTCTTTTCAGAACCAGCTGCTTTGTCTTTTAATTCAAAGTTGTCCAGTAAATTGCAGTTATTTCAGTACAATACACTGGAGTTGTACATGTACTTTTAGTTAAGAATAGTATTTCTTTAAACATCTGTTGAATATATCTTGTTCTTTTTCTTTCCCAAATCATGTCTTTTTTAATCAGATATCCCTCTGTTTACTTTCCTTTGACTAAAATCTTAGCATGAAGACCAAATGAGTGTATTAAAGATGTAAAATAATAATAATTGAGTAGCTTAACTGTTTTTTCAACATTGCTACTGCTAATATCAAAATATATTCATATCTTCTTGATCAGACATCTATCTGTTTACTTTCTGTTCACTAAAATCGTAGCACGAAGACCAAATCAGTGTATTAAAAATGTAAAATAATAATAATAATATAGTAGCTTAGCCATTTTTCAACATTGATAATGCTAATATCAAAGTCTATTTAGGTCTTCTTTATCAGACATCACTCTGGTTAGTTTCATTTCATTAAAATTTTAGCTTTAGTAGCTATGGTAGCTTTTATAGCTAAATTTAGTAGCTAAAGTAGCTTTAGTAGCTATGGTAGCTTTTATAGCTAAATTTAGTAGCTAAGGTAGCTTTAGTAGCTATGGTAGCTTTTATAGCTAAATTTAGTAGCTAAGGTAGCTTTAGTAGCTATGGTAGCTTTTATAGCTAAATTTAGTAGCTAAAGTAGCTTTAGTAGCTATGGTAGCTTTTATAGCTAAATTTAGTAGCTAAGGTAGCTTTAGTAGCTATGGTAGCTTTTATAGCTAAATTTAGTAGCTAAGGTAGCTTTAGCAGCTTAGCCGTATTTTACCAATGCTAAGATCAAAATCTGTCTTCTTTATCAGACATCCCTCTGTTTACTTTCTGTTCACCAAAATCTTAGCATGAAGACAAAAACAGGGTATTAAAAATGTAAAATAATATTAAGTGTCTTAGCCATATTTAACATTGATAATGCTATTATCAATATGTATTTATGTCTTCTTTATCAGGTGTCCCTCTGTTTACTTTCTTCTCACTTAAATCTGAGCATGAAGACCAAATCAGTGTATTAACAAGATTTTTCATCATTAATCAGAATCAGAATCAGAAAGAGCTTTATTGCCAGGTATGTTCACACATACAAGGAATTTGTTTTCGTGACAAAGCTTCTACAGTGCAACAGGATTACAGAGACAGGACAAAAAACAGATAATAAATATATTTTTTTTTAAATAGAAGTAAGTGAGTGCAAATATCACTTACAGTATACAGATTTAATGATGAATATATGATAAATATAATTTAATGATAAATATACAGATTTAATGATGCTATTATCAATATCTAGCCCTGCTGAAAAATCCATCTTAAACCAGCCTAAGCTGGTTAGCTTGTCGACCAGCCTGGTTTTAGGGGGGTTTTGGCCATTTCCAGGCTAGTTTCCAGCCATTTCCAGCCTGGTCTAAGCTGGTCAGGTTGGGACATGACCAGCTAAAACCAGCCTGCCCAGCCTATCCAGGCTGGGAGTCCAGCTTAAACCAGGCTGGTCAAGCTGTTTTTTTCAGACTGGGATTTATATCTTCTTGATCAGACATCCCTCTGGTTACTTTAATTTCACTAAAATCTTAGCAGCTTAGCTTCTTTAGTAGCTATAGTCTTAGCTTTAGTAGCTATAGTAGCTTATGGTAGCTAGCTTTAGTATATTCACTTTCTATATCTTATTAGGCATCCCTCTGTTTACTTTCTGTTCACTAAAATCTGAGAATGAAGACCAAACGTCTTCACGTCTTCTTTATAAGACATCCACCTGTTTACTTTCATTTCATAAAAATCTTAGCTTTAGTAGCTATAGTAGCTTTAGTAGCTTAGCCGTTTTACAACATTGATAATGCTAATTTCAAAATCTTTGTCTTCTTTATCAGACATCCCTCTGTTAACTTTCTGTTCACTAAAATCTTAGCATGAAGACCAAAAATATTAATAATTAAGTAACATTAGTAGAATAAACAGATATACTTAATAATAAAGGGCCAATGCAATATACAGGACATAACACAACCCTTTTTTGTGCATATCATCCACCCTCTGTCCAGACGCCACACATCTAAGCATCTCAAGCTGTTCATCTAGCTAATGTTTAATGTTTATTATGCTGCAGTGTACTGTAATACACCATTACACACACACAAACACCTCACCCATCACAAAAAGAGCAAAATATATCCTCCGTCTCCGGCTAAATGAGCGGATTATCCCTTCATTACAGCACAGATGCCATTCCAGCCTGCCTCTAAGGCAAACAAACCTTTTTATTTGCCTCAACCTCACAGGATGAGCCGCGCTAATGTCCCAAACACAGACAGATGCATTCCAGTCGGAGTGACAGGCGTATTAGGAACACTGTTTTAACAAATATTTTTTCTTCTTCATCATCTATCAGCCCGTGGAGAAGGATCGGAGCCAGTTGGCTTTGGAGTGGATGTACCAAAGTAAATCCGAATCAAACCGCAGGACAGCGCTTTTTTAGCGGCGTAATGTGAGAATTAAGATATTGGATTTGACAGCATGGGAGCAGCGTCTGCCTGGAATATTTTCAGTGGTCTCGTCTTTTTCAGCTTCTGACAATTTTTGTATATTCGCTCAATCTCTTGGTGCTTGTGCTCCCAAAAGCCCTAAAAGCACGGTCTTAAGTGCTATCTTCGGCTTCGATCAAAAGCTCTGCAAGGTCAGAGTCCTTCATTCGTCTTAATTTTCAACAAAGCATCTTGCCACTAAAAAAGACTTTTTAGTAGCTTGCGTATAGCAGATGGAAAAGCTCGAGCTTTACCACACTGTAAAAAGTGATTAGTTACTTAAAGGCCACATAGTTTACCTCTTGTTTATGATTTAATATTAATATTATGGTTCTTCTGAGTGTGCCAGTTTAGGTTCAGTTTAAAACACAATTCAGATTTTTTTATTATAATGTGTTAAAAAGTGTCATGTTGGGGGCGTGTCCACAGTTCGCTGATTTAGGGGTGTGTTGCTTCACATGTAAATTAGTTTCGGCTTCCCGTCCAACGTGACAAGGGTGCGGGGCCATGAGCTCACCCGTTCTGTGTTTGAGGAGCAGGAGTGAGAGGATCCGCATTCAGTCGTACACAGACCAAGCAGAGAGTACAAAATCATATTTGTCTTTGTACAGTTTTACAGCCAACTGTATGCTAGTTTCAAGTGCCGAGCTTGTACACAGTAACAATAACACAATAACCACGCACACTGAATTAACTTTGACTGAGGCACCGGATGCGCCGCTCGAAGCCGCGACACGGCAAACCAGACACTCTCTGTGGCGCAGCAGAAACACGAAGTGTCCCGAATCGTCACGCCATGCATTTTTGAATTCTAAACATAGGTTTCTATCAGGGTACACACAACGGCGCTTCAAGTCTGCAACGGTCCGCGGCGCCCAGCCGTCGACTTGAGTGTAGCCTGATAGAAACCTATGTTTAGAATTCTAAAACGCATGCTAGTTAAGATCACAGGGAGCTTCTGGGATCGCGAGAAATGCAAACGGCTGAAGTATAAGGTAGACTCAATGAGAAGTACACATGTTAGCAAACCCACCTAAAGATACAACCAATAATTCAGATTAGAGCGATAATGTGGAGAATATTGCTCTTGTGTTGAGCCCAATGAGCCTTGCATCTAAAAATAGAGCTAGAGTGTTCCTTTAGTGATATCGCTTCGACTCACGCTGAAAATGGCGGACGTGAATCAACAAACTGAGGATATGATGACGCGCCTGTCAATCAATATTGGTGGGCGGGGGGACCGCACTCCTACGTAAAGTATCGGTCGATCTGAAAACCGCTCCAATTGGTCCACCGTTTTTTATGTTGTTAAATTGAAAAAAAAGCACTGGGTGTGCTTATATCACCCCAATATGACGGTCTATACACCATACATGCACATATGTCTGTCCAAACAGCTTGAAAAGTAGATTTTTTACCATAGGTGCCCTTTAAAGCGAGTAAACCAATTGCCTTTAAAAGCAACAAGTTGACTTAAAATAATGTAAGTAAACACATTGTAAAATTTTTATAATTACGCTAATTGTACTTACTTTTTAAAAGTTTTTATAGTCATACTATTTAAGATTGTCTGTTTTCAAATAATTACTGTAATTATCACTATATTACATACTTGGTGCTTCATTAAGTCTGTAAAATCTACAATTATAGCCTGTATTGAATTTAGAACACACTGGAGTCTGGAGGAGCAGATTTATTTTACTGTATGTCATTTAGCTAGATACAGAAAAGCTGGGGGCAAAACAAATAGAATAAAGGTGTATTGAAAAAAAGTGATTAGTTTACTTTTATTTAAAGAGCCCATATTATACATGAAATAGGGTCATATTTAGGTTGTAAGGGTCTCCAACAACAGTCTAATATGCATGCAAGTCAAAAAACACAATGATGGTCTTATAATCTGCATTTAGTTTTACCTAATTATCCCAGCGACTCCCATATGAATCGTTCAGCGATTCATTTGTTCCCAAACCCCTCCTCAGCGCGAAGCTAATCTTCGCTGATTGGACCGATGACAGCCTGCTGCGATTGGTCGACACGGACAAGGCTTCAGCGTGAGACAGAGTGAAATGCCCAGCTGCTAATCTACAATATAAAAGTAGTCACAGTGCATACACGCTTAATAGTGGATTTTGGCTGCCAGTGGGTGAATGTAAACACAGACGATAGACTAGAAAATACTGACGACTAACTATTTTATTGAGCAAAAAGTCCAAGAACTGGCGAGGAGGTCACAGTCTTCTTGCTCTTTTCACACACACACACACACACACACACACATGCACACAGGGCCTGCGCGTCCATAGAGGACCGGCTGAATAGAAAGGGCGCGGCGCTCAGTTATATCCGCGAATACCCGTGCGTTACACACACGAGGAGACACACACACACACACAGAGGGCCGGCGCGTCCATAGAGGAGCGGCTGAATAGAGAGGGCGCGGCGCTCAGTTATATCCGCGAATACCCGTGCGTTACACACACGAGGAGACACAGACACACACACACACACAGGGCCGGCGCGTCCATAGAGGAGCGGCGCTCAGTTATATCCGCGAATACCCGTGCGTTACACACACGAGGAGACACAGACACACTCACACACAGGGCCGGCGCGTCCATAGAGGAGCGGCGCTCAGTTATATCCGCGAATACCCGTGCGTTACACACACGAGGAGACAATAATATTGAGCTGAAATATTTTGAAACTTGTCCGTTGCATGTGTGTAAACAGCTGACGATCCGTAATCAAAGCGGCACGTGTCGCGTTTTCAACGTGGCTTTACACGCGATATGAGAATATAAAGAGTTAACCTGATACAGTACACGCGGTTACAAGTAACAAAACACAACTAAATACATCATGTGCAAGATAGAGTAAACGAGGCAACAGTTTTAATCGCACGTACTTACACTTGTGAAATGGGGGTAGAAACTGATTCATGATGCACTGATCCATGTTCTGACAGTCTATACTGATCCTTCCTTTAACAAACTGATGAAGTCTTCTTTGAAAGCATATAGTTTTCAGAAGCACTCAGAACTGCTCAAGGCTGGGCTATATTGCTGATGTTTCATCTTTGATTAGACTGTCCATAATATCCATCTGCACAGCGTGACTTCATTCGACCGGTGTCTGTGTGTGTCTCTGTGTGTGTGAGACTTTTGTTTCTGTTAGTGGGCGGGGCCGCAGGTTTCAAATCTCCCGGGTTTGCGCGCCCAACTACTTGTGTTTCGTAGCTGCGTCATCGCGAAACACCTAATGACTCGTTATCAAGACGACTCATTTGAAGCACTATGAGTCGACTCTTTTATAGATGAATCAATAGTTTTAAACACTGTACACTTACAGATTTAAGCCTTAGCTGGATATTTCACTTCACTTAGAGCTGTGTGACACACTACATGGAAGGGCATTTTCAAAAACCCATAATATGGGCTCTTTAAAAAGAGATGGGGTTGCTTGTTGATTTCCAAAAAATCTAATACATTTTATTAAATGATTAGAATTACCATGTTTCATCCATAACCTATAGAATATAAAAATTAACAATTACATTAAAAAAACATGCAAATAAAAATACATCAGCCTTTCATTTTTTTTTTATTGGATTGCGACCCTCAGGATGGTTACGTTATATTAAAGTCAGCAGACTGATTTTATGACACCAGGTTAAACTTTCTGAAACCTTTACGACACTCACATACATTAAAAATAAAGGCCATGACTGATTAGGGAGGAAGATCTTCCTTCAAAAGGACGTTTTCCAAGATTAAATGAAGAATAGACTTGGGCCCATTCCACCAGAGGCCACTGTGTACGCTTTTTTTCAGATCTCAAATTTCTCTCGCGAGTGCCATTCGCACCTGCTCTTCTTGCATCATTCCACCAGAGGCTGCTATTAACTGACTGACCGACTGATAACCCCCACCCCCCACCCCCCATTCCCTAAACCCAACCGATAGTGTTTAAATAATAAAAAAAAAACATTAAAACCCCAACCCAACCAAAAAAGAAATCCAGAAAATGAAAAGCCCTTGTGGCAGCCTGATCTTTACCACGTTTTCAGATCTTACCACATTCTCACCCTGTTATTTACTTGTTTATTTTATTGTTTTCTGGAACTGTTCTTCACCAGACTCAAACACCCCTCTGCGTTTCAAGTCCGCCAATGTATGCGGCGAGCTACTGGGCAAACTGGTAACAGCTGAACTACCGTCCACACGGAGGTAAGCGGTCAGCTGGTGGCATGAAAAGAAACAGAAGCCATTTGAGGTGTCATACAGCCCTGTAGCGTTCATTTAAACACGAAAAATAAAGACGAAATGCAACTCTGGCTACATAATTCACGCTCTACAGAAATGTATACAAGGGTGTGTGTTCACAATGAGCCTGTGTTGTTTTTTGAAATGTTATTAGATGTTGTTTTGACATGAAAAAGTCTGCTGGATAGAAATGATACTGTATGCAATGGAATTTTTAACTATGTTTACCTTAGACTGTCCTATAAATCAAATTTTTTTGTGTGATACTGGGGTTCTTGATGCTGTTTTCTAAGCATGTACAAACTAACATGATATTGTGTATTTTCCCCTCCATTTACACATGTATGATTTAAACAAACACTGAAACCATATCACGAAAAGACGTTTTCCAATCAAGGAGCTCAAATAATGTCTTTAAAGGGCACCTATGATAAAAAAAATCTACTTTAAGCTGTTTGGACAGACATATGTGCATGTATGGTGTATAGACCTTCTTATTGGGGTGATATAAGCACACCCAGTGCTTTTTTTTCACTTTAACAACATAAAAAACGGTGGACCAATTGGAGCGGTTTTCAAACCGACCGCAACTTTACGTAGGAGTGCGGTCCCCCCGCCCACCAATATAGATTGACAGGCACGTCATCATATCCTCAGTTTGTTGATTCACGTCCGCCATTTTCAGCGTGAGTCGAAGCGATATCACTAAAGGAACACCCTAGCTCTATTTTTAGATGCAAGGCTCATTGGGCTCAACACAAGATCAATATTCTCCACATTATCGCTCTAATCGGAATTATTGGTTGTATCTTTAGGTAGGTTTGCAAACATGTGTACTTCTCATTGAGTCTACCTTATATTTCAGCCGTTTGCATTTCTCGCGATCCCAGAAGCTCCCTGTGATCTTAACTAGCTGTACCTGACGCAGCGCCATGCGTTTTAGAATTCAAAAATGTGTGGCGCAACGATACGGGACACTTGATGTTTTAGCCGCGCCACAGAGAGTGTCTGATTTGCCGTGTCGCGGCTTCGAGCGGCGCATCCGGTGCCTCAGTCAAAGTTAATTCTGTGTGCGTGGTTATTACAAGCTTATTACAAGTTTCTGTGTACAAGCTCGGCTCTTGAAACTAGCACACAGTTGGCTGTAAAACTGTACAAAGACACATATGATTTTGTACTCTCTGCTTGGTCTGTGTCCGAGTCGTACATGTACGACTGAATGCGGATCCTCTCAGTCTGCCTGTCTGTGTTGCAAACACAGAGCGGGTGAGCTCATGGCCCCGCCCCCTTGTTATGTTGGGTGGGAAGCCGAAACTAGTCTACATGTGAAGCAACACACCCCTAAATCAGCGAACTGTGGACACGCCCCCAACATGACACTTTTTAACCCATTTTAATAAAAAAATCTGAACTGAACCTAAACTGGCACACTCAGAAGAAACATAATATTAATATTAAATCATAAACAAGAGGTAAACTATGTGCCCTTTAATGTACTCTGAACACATGAATCGCCTCTAAACCTTTCCAAAAATTCATCAAGATGGCAAGCTTAACTTTCCCCATTCCTCAGATATCTTATTCACGTTCCCTGCACCTCATAAGTGAATCCCAAAATCAGAGCAGCATGAAATAAAACACAGAAAACGAAGAGGAATAAGGTTAGCAGGGGGGCACGAGAAACATTTTGAAACAGCGGTATTCAAGGATTCGCAGAGACAAAGAACAGACAGCGTGAAGCACTGGAGGCCGTGACGCCGTGTTCAACATTGTTGTTGTCATACCATTTCATGAGCTGTTCAACATTAAATATTTACATTCAGAGGCAATTAGTGGTTCTGGGAACGACAACCACCAGGGTGCCAAGGACATCCTTTTCTTTAATTAACTTCCCCCCCAGGAAAATAACGAGATGTTTCAACCCCGCTACCGTAAATGATGACATGATTAGACAATATAGCTCATTTCTGATAGTGCTGTAAGCGTTTATGGACGGCATTAAAGCATGTCCAACTTGTTATTTTGCTTCTTTATTTCTAGAAAGCGCTCCTCCGGCGAGGATCTCCACCCAAATAATTAACAGTCCCTAAGGTGAAGGGATGATTAAAATTTTTAAGTGGGAGCCCCACGTTTTCAAGTTTCCAAACGAGCGGCCTCCCTCATTTGCGCAAAGTCGGGAGGAGGCTGATGAGACTAAATTTAGACAAGAAAGAAAAGCATTCAACCTCCCACCTAGCGATAATGCCCTGCCTTTTGCTTCCTGCGAGGATTCAATTTGCCAAAACAGTCAAATATTGCTGCAAAATGCCAGCTGCGCATTTAATCATTGTTGCTTCAATTATACCACACGGATGTCCTTTAAAGCCGAGCTTTGGTGCACAAAACGGCCATAAAATACAAAATAGATAAAGCTCATTTGCCTTTCTGTTCCCCTTATTGAAAAAGCAGATTATTACAACTGCAATCGGCTCCACGCGGCTTGTAATTGAACCTGCAGTTAGGTAAATATATGGGCATTATCAGAGCGATACAGTACATTAATTGGGAGAGAAAACAGATTAATTGTAATTACATTCATGTGTTTGGCTGACGATTTTATCTAAGCTGATGTAAAGTGCACTCGGAGCATGCATTTATCAGTTCCTGGAAATCAAAGCCGTGGTGTTGCAAACCGACATAGGAACATAAACAGACTGCAGAGGAAGATCTGCTGACAAGAGGTCAATAGGTCACATTAAATAGAACACTAGACAGAAATATACATCATAATAGGGCTTTCAATAATAATCAATAATTCCAATTTTTTCCTTTAATCACATAAAAGGAAGGTCATTTTCCTTATTAAGGAGCAATAGTAAATATACGAGTGAAAAAGACAAGTCTTTTAACCTATGTGGACTGTTCAAATTTACCACCCTTTTGGTATGTTAGGGATGAAAACATCCACAGAATTGAACTGCTGTAAAATGCATCAGATAAATATATTTTTTTCTTTTTTTGAATAAATGTGTTAGCATCAGTCTTGATCAAAACTACTAAATAAAAATGATAGGATTTAACTCTTTAACTAACTGGCAAGTTCACAAATGATGTCGCTGATTCTGTGAAAACACCACACAAAATGGCGTATTTTCAATATAAAAAGTAATTGTGGACTGGATTTTGTTTACCTTTAATCACAGTCTTGGACATGTGAATGATTAGTAACAACATTTGCTTTAATGCTCTTTTAGATTTTCATTTTTTCTCCCTAATTTACTGTTGGTGGCTGTTTTTGCCCCATTGACTTCTATTATATCCACATTTGATGGTGCATAAATACACAGTCTTTGTTTTTGTTTACTCCATGTAGTTCTCCATGTAGCAGAGATACATATTTTGATTTTCTCAGACACATCAAGCGTGCAAAGGTCACTCTCACACACTTTAATTTGCTGTTATACTCCATATAAAATCCAGAAACTAAGCTTTTTTAGCACAGGTCTATCAAAATTGTTTATGGTGACAACTGATGAACAACAGTAAAAATGACAAATTTGACCTCTTCCCAATAGGGAAAACCACCAACAATCAAAAATACATGATTATATGGTGTCATGGTTTTGCAATCAAAAAATATGGATATAATGGAAGTCAATGGCGCAAAAACAGCCACCAACAGTAAATTAGGGAGAAATGAAAATCAATCAAAAACAGTGCATCAAAGACCATGTTGTTTGACATGTCCAAGACTTAAAAGGTAAAAAAAAAAATCCACTTTTTAATATTGAAAATACGTCAGTTTGTGTGTTTTTTTCACCAAATCAGTGACATCATTTATAAATTTGGCAATAAAGAGTTAAAATCCTGTACTTTCCTAAACAATTTAGTAGTTTTGATCAGGACTGGGGTTTATTAACAGATTTATGCAAAAATAAAATAAAATAATAATAATTATCTGATGCATTTTTACAGCAGTTTAATTCAGGGGATGTTTTCATCCCGGACATAAGAAAGGATAGTACATTTGGCCAGAGTGTATTGTTGAGTTCTTTAAAAAAATGTAAAGCATTTTTTTCAACATACAGTATGTGTCAAAATAAGATTCTTCACCAATAATCATTCTGCTAGCTGAAACACAGAAAATGTTATGGCCAAATTAAGACTCAAAATCACCCCAGAGTGGATGAAAACATCCTAACAGTACATAAGGGTTAAAATGAATAACTAATTTAGTTCCTTTTTAGGAAAATTCACATTTTTATGGTTGAAATTAATATCTGTGCTTTATCATCTATGACAGCTAACCCCATTTAGTGGTTTAAACTTCCATCTTACATTCAAAATACAAATATTTGTTAAAAAATAAAATAAAATAAAAGTATTTTTAAATTACATTAAATTAAGTACAACCTAAAGCAAGCACAACCTGAAAGGCATAAGTCAAAATAATACTGATTATTTCCTCATGGGATTGGGCTGGTATTTCTTATTGTGTTCAGCAGAAGAAAGGAACTCAAACAGGTTTGAAACAAGTAGAGTATGAGCAAATGACGACAGATGATGTGTCTGAAATAGCACACTTCCATATTATACAGTATGTTAAAAACAGTATGCGAGCCGAGTAGTATGTCTGAATTCATAGTATTCCAAAAATATGGAGCCATAATAGTCTCAAAAATAATGCATTCACAAAATATAATTACCACAACACAATTTACATTTTAAAAAGACAATTCATAAATAGACAAATCTAATTTGCTAATTCAAAACATGATTCAAAAATACTCAAATCCAATTCGTAAATTCAAAACAAAATTCATAATACACAAATCCAATTCCTTTGGCGAAAATATTAATGATTTTTACTTGTGAATTCATTAATTGTTTCTTATGTTTATGAATAACTGCATCTGAAATTGCATACTTCCATACTATATACTATGTTAAAAACAGTATGCGAGCTGAGTAGTATATCCGAATTCATAGTTTCGGAAAATATGGAGCCAGATCAGTCTCAAAAATAATACATTAACATGATAAAATTCATACATCCACAGCACAATTTACATTTAAAAAACACAATTCGTAAATAGACAAATTCAATTCGTACATTCAAAACACAATTCATAATGGACTTCACAATTCAATTCATAACTTGAATAAAATGATTTTTACTTGTGAACTGATGAATTGTTTGTTGTATTTATGAATTGTGTTTTGAATTTACAAACTGGATTTTGTAAACGTAAATTGTGCAATCCAGGCTCATTCTGATTATGTACCCCTGTATACATTTCTGGAGAGCACCAAATACATCCTAGAAGCTACTTTTTTTTGTTGTTGCAGTTTTTGTTTGAGAATCCACCAGAGGTCGCTGTGTATACTTTTTGAGATCTCAAAATTCTCTTGCGAGTGCCAATCGAGCTTGCTGTTCTCGTGTAAACCCACCAGAGGCCGCTGTCGAATGACTGACCTTCCCTAAACCCAACCGTTAGTGTTTTAAAAAGCACCGATTGACCAGCAGCGACCCACTTCCTTGAACCCAACCGACAGTATTTTAAAAAGCAATCCAAGAAAAAGAAAAGCCTTCGCGGCAACCTGATTTTTACCACGTTTTAAGATTCTACAACATTCTCACTCTGTTTTTTACATGTTTATTTTATGTTTGCCTTTTGTTTTGGTTTTTTTACTCACTTTCTGGAACCATTCTTCACTGGAACAACTCTGCTCTGTGCCTCAAATCTTCCAACATATGCGGCGAGCCACTGGAAAAACTTGTAACAGTGGAAAAGCCATCCACACGAAGGTAAGCGGTCAGCTGGTAAGCGCAAAAAGGACCGACATCATACCGCCCCGTAGCGTTCGTTTTAAAGATGAAATGCAGCCATACGTTCCTCTGGCTACATACTTCATAATCTCCAGAAATGTATATAGGGGTATGTTTTTAGAATGAGCCTACGTTGGAATTGTGCTGTGCATGTATGAATGTACTATTTTTGAGACTGATCTACCTCCATAGAAAAACTGTATGCAAGAATTACCCGGATGACCTACTACTACTGGCGAGAATCTGAAGTACGCATCTGACGGACGCTACACTATTCCATAATGCCGTGCGAGAGAATTTGTGAATTGGAGTGAAAGGATGCAACTGATGCAGGTAAGCCACGTGATTATGACAAATACCAGATGTAGTACATGCGAGATCCATTCATACTACTCACATACATTCTACATAGAGTGTACTTTTCTAACGGCCGTGCAGTAAATTCAAATTCAAATTCGGTACCTTCTCGAGTAGAAGGCGATTTTGGACAGTCAGAGTTTTAACTTTAGATGACATTGCGTTAAGCGACACGGTGGCTCAGTGGTTGGCACTGTAACTTCACAGTAAGAAGGTCGCTGGTTCGAGTCCCGGTTGGGGCAGTTGGCATTTCGTTGTGGATTTTGAATGTGTTCACGTGGGTTTCCTCCAGGTGCTCCGGTTTCCCCCACAGTCCAAAGACATGTGGAATAGGTGAACTGAATCAACTAAATTGACTGTAGTACATGTGAGGGGTGTATGGGTGTTTCCCAGTACTGGGTTGCAGCTGAAAGGGCATCCACTGTGTAAAACATATGCTGGATAAGTTGGCGGTTCATTCCACTGTGATGACCCCGTATAAATAAAGGGACTTATAAATGAATGAATGAATGACACCGCGTTAAGATTGTCGATGTCATCAATGTTCTTGTGCACATAAGGGCAGATGCCACAAACCTTTTGGCTACATAGTGCATCCTGGTGTACATAGGTGGGAAATCAATGGATTTATAAGGCAGCAGGCAACTCAACTTTAGCATCTCATCCGATGACTCAACGTCCTGAAGTCGATAGAAGCAGATGGTAATGATAGCACACTACAGACGCACTAGTTCTTAGCAGTCACACAGCCAATACCGCAGGTGTAGGATTCCAGATTACGACGCCCAGAGTAGATAAGCGACATGTTTGTGGATTACACATGTATCAGCGAGTCGCAGGTAACAAAGCCGGATTCCAAACATAAAGCCAGATTACAATAAAATATAAAGCCGAGGTGGCGACATTAAGCCTGATTACTAGCTAGAGGAAAGAAGAGGTGGTTTCACAGCAAGTTCTGTTAATTCCACCTACAACTTTTGACCAATAGACCAATTTCATTATCCATTTATAAATTGAGCACGTCTATAGTCTTCATCCTGGTACTGTATTTTCCGTCGAGTACCGCCGTGTCTGGCAGTGGAAGTGAAGGACACACTCATGCTTGAAAGGCTACATCGATCGAGCAATGGCGCTGATATGTTATTGTTACATTCAGGCCAGCTGAGTCAGTAGGAAAGGTTTCTATTCATACTCATTTTCATTCTTACTCACACGGTTAGATAATCCTCCCTGGACCTTTTAGGGAAAAGTCCAAAAGGCCAGTAGGGCACCTGCTAAGCTCGGGTCTCGGCTATGAAACCTCTAAACAGATGGTGAGCTCTTTTTTTATGAAAGTTTCCACTAAAAGGTTCAGTTTTGAGGATTGTTCCCCTTCTACAGTAAATACAAGTAACACAGCTGTTCAGTGTTTTAAGCCAAATCTTAAATATGATGCAAGACATTGCATACCTTTCTCTACAGAAAGAGAAAGGGTAGTGTTTCTGTATGTTTTTGTAGTCATTTCCTCCTTTTTTGTGCTGTTGTCTCATCTTATGCAAATCATTGGAATTTAATGTTACCTTAACATTTTAAAGGGCTGCTTTAATTGTGGAGGGAATGTTGTTCTTATTTCTAGCAGCCTCCAAAATGAGATGCAGATTAGGAGTTATAAAAATCCACATAAGGTGGTTTTAAATGAGAAAACAATACAAATGTTAAGCATTAGCTGATCAGCTTACATTGTAAGGCTCAATCGTCAGGCATGCTCACTGGTGTCATCAATCTGGCAACATGCCGGAGGTAAAAAAACAAACAAACAAAAAAACTTATTGAATATTTTGAATTTATACATAGTCATAGTCCCTTTAAGGCAAGTCATTTCACTCTACAGCCATCTTTAAAATGCATTCTGTTTGAATGGGGAAACATCAAATTCTTCAAATTTGCTTGCCAAGCTTACGATTCAATTTTATATTAGGGATCACCAATAAAATGAAACAACAACTGTGTCTTTAGTTTCATTTTTAAATGTCCAAATCACACAAAATCTACAGAAACTCAAGTTTTGTCCGAGCCCCTCCCCCGGAGAATCATCAGCCTATAGCAATCGCTGATTGGCTCCTGTAGTAGAAGGCGGGGCTTCATTTGCTACATTGACCTTTACACTTTTCAAAACTACAGTATATGAGTAACATGATTTGTTTTTTCTATAGTCTTTGTCATAGTTCAACCACTGGGTGTCAATTCTACACACTACAGCATTAATTGGCCACTTTGTGACATCGTAAATCCTGGAAAAAAATGCTGTAGTTTAAACGAGCCGTTTGTAGCCGTTGTAGTTTGAATCAGTTTGAATCAATCTGTAGTTCTTTGTCTGAAAACAAAATATTTTCCTTTGGAGTGGACTTTGATATTTGCTACTATTTTAAGTCCAAACATACAAACCACACAGTGATTAAAATTCAAAACGAGAAAAAGCATCATAGGGCCCCTTTAAAGTTCCGTTAGCCACTCAGAAATGAGCAGAATAGCAGTAGCAAGCAATGCAAATATTACAAATGTTAACTTTAGCTGATCAGCTTACATTTTAAGGTTCAATCATCAGACATGCTAACTGGTATCGTCAATCTGGCAACCTGCCTGAAGAGGAGGGGCCAGACTAAGAAAAAGCTCATTAAATATTTAGAATTTATACATAGTTCAACCACTGGGGGTCAGTTCGACACAATACACCTTTATTAAGATGCTTTGTGACATCATAAACCCTGGAAAATAGTGCTGTAGTTTAAACGAGCCGTTTGTTGTGGTTCTTTGTCTGAAAACAAAATATCTCCCTTTGAAGTGGACTTTGAGATCTGAAACTCTGTGGATCTATGTTAAGCCCAAAGATACACTCCACACACTGACTAAATTTCAAAAAGAGAAAAAGCATTATAGGACCCCTTTAAAGTTCAGTCAGCCACTCAGAAATGAGCAGAATAGTAATTTGAGCTTCAACTTGAACTGCACTTAAAGTCAGCACGTGAGAGGGAAAATCTGTGGCTGTTTCGCCCTCCCCGTCACCTTGCTAAATCCATCCCTGCTGTTGTGATTAGACCCGTACATCCGATTCTTTTGGACCCAGAGCTACAGCTGCTGGACTGATTAACATCAGCCTCTCCATCCTCTCACCTGTGCCATTCCCTTGTTGTCTCCTCTCTCTCTCTTTCAATTTGTCTCTCTCTCTTTTTCTTAGCGCAGAGTTAAAGGTGTAAAAAGGGTGCTCTGGAGGGGAGGCAGTGACAGGAGGAGGTCAAACAGGTCATTCGAGACGCTGTCAATAGTGTTTCCGGATGCTTCTTGAGAGCAGGTGGTGTTAAAGGGCTCTGATGTTGCTTGCTGATAACTTCTGCCTGAGTTTCCGTGGCATACTTTTTTTTTACCCTTATTTGCACAAGAATACTAAAAATATTGGAATAAAACAGAAAAAATAAGCCATGATGTGCAATAATAAGAGGAAAAAGGCTCTTGAAAAGACAATGACAAAACAATAGTGTCTATGCACAGCTAGTGTTTGTTCCCCTACCTATAAACTTCCAGTGAACAGTTAATGTGATTTTTTTCAATTTTATACAGTTCCTTTTACATCATCGATGTTGTAATGTAATTAAAATATAATCCGTTAAATAGACTTAAGCATTCATTAAGTTGTACAAGCGTAAAACAAGATGAAAAGCCGTCACAAAAACTGTCACGATCACTAGCAATCTAGCATTTGCAGATTGCTGGAGAACTACAAATCTGCCACTTTAATGGACTCCAATCCCATCATGCACTTCACTCACACACCTGGCCCAGATTCCCCTTGATTGCAAGCACAAACAACTGAAGCTGTTCAGGACTAATCAGATGGATTATAAACAGCACACACACAACGTTGTTGAGTCTTGTAAACCAGTGGTCCTCAACCACCAGGCTCAACGTGGATCAATTGGTACCGGGCCGCACAAGAAATCATTAATTATTTCCATTTTATTTATTATCTGAGTCTGAACGATCTTTTATTTTGAAAAGTCTTTTCTTTTAAAAAATAACAGTATTTTCTTGTTTACATCTTGGACGTCTTTGAGAAGTCCCAGTGAAGGACCCTTGAACTGCCAAGAAATGGATCAGCAACCCATTTGTCAACAAATCAGGTGAATCCAACATGTCTGTGCAAGAAGATCAACTGACAACGGCCTTTTAAGGTCTGTTTGCATTTTGTTTCTTTTCTAGAGTTCGCACAAGTTCGTTGTTTCCAATTCAGGTGCGCAGCTTGCGTGTCAGGTGCGCATACTTAGCATGTTGCTAGTATGATTAGTATGTTTGTTAATATGTTGCTAGTATGAGTTGGTATGTTGTTAGTTTGGCAGTTTTTTACAATGGACGTCTATGGGACAGTTGCTAGGGTGCCTTAAGTGGTTGCTAGGGTATGGCTAGTAAGTTAAAAAGTCATCAGTGATTGGTAGTTAGAGTTAAATGAGCGTAACCTTAAGTCTGTATGACAGTCTGGTGAAAAGTTATGAGGTGAGAAAGTTTGGTTCAATGTTAAGTCAATGGGACTTTTCAGAATTTTCTGGGTCAGTTTTTGTAAAACCGTAAGTCGGATCAATTAGAAAAGATATAGCAACCCGAGACCAGTTTGAAGGTTTATAGTAAGTTTGGTGGGTGTAGTATGAATGGTCTAGGAGGAGATGCAAATAGAAACTAGTCTCAGAAAAAGAAGAATAAGAAGACGACGGAAAAATAATAAGTTCATGCACTCTCAGAAATAAAGGTACGCAAGCTGTCACTGGGGTGGTACCTTTTTAAAAGGTACAAATTTGTACCTAAAAGGTCCATATTAATACCTCAAGGGTACATATTAGTACCTAAAAAGTACAAACGTGTTCTTCTTAAATTTTTTAGGTACTAATATATACTTTTGAGGTACCAATTTGGACCCTTTAAGTACAAATGTGTACCTTTTGAAAAGGTACCACCCCAGCTTGTGTACCTTTATTTCTGAGAATGTGTAGTATAACAATACAGTATGTTGGCTTTCTCAGTCCACCATAATTACAGTTACAGGTGAATATTGAATACATGCTGCACAAATGAAATGAAGTCACAGAAAACATATCAATAAAGTGAAATCATGCATAAAATAGACTTATTATGATTTAAACTGATTCTTTGTGCATCTTTTAAGGCATTTCTCTCTCTCTCTCTCTCTCTCTCTCTCTCTCTTTCTCTCCTCTCTAAACGCGCTACAGTTTAAAATCTCACTCAATGCTAAACATCCCCTCTGGTTAGTATTTGAATGCGCTTGTTGTGTTATTGGATTGAGTCTTCAGTGTCAGTCTTCAAAAAAACCTGAACATTTTGAAGTGCATATCTGTGGTAGGTGTTCTAAATAAATAATGCATTGAAGATTGGAGCGTTTTGTTGCGTCTACTCTGATTTCCCGAGCACTGCGCCAATAAGCACTAAACTGCCAGGCAATCAGTGCAGTTCTTTTTGAAAATTGCCTGCACTGTATCTGGCTCTGTCCTGCGCAGCCATTTTCACTTGTCACTTTGACGGCGGTGCTGACGAGCTTCATAAACGCCCGGAGTCAAACCCCCCTTCTCCTTATCATACCATACTTATCTAAATGTTTTTTTTTTTTTGCTCTGCAGAAAATCGCTCTGTGTGTACTCCAGAGGCGAAGCTGCATAATTGACTATGCCTTTATTACTCTGCTCTGATGAAGGCCTTGTAGCTAATTGCTAATTATAAAACGGACAGTTTCGGCTCTAAAATGGGATTGGATGAGCCCTGTTTGAAGCTGTGTGTACTCCAACTAAACGTTAGTTTCACTAAATGATTTTTGATAGACAACTGTCTGCAGATAGCATTGTACATTATTTGAAAGAATTGTTTGTCGCCATTCTTATTATCAATAATACCTTAACACTTTTCAATGAACATCTGTGCCTTTTAACAAAAATTTACATCAGCATTCTTAGGCCCAATCCCAATTCTACCCCTTAGCCCTTCCCCTTGTCCCAATTCTTTTCAGGACCACACTCAAAACCAAGGGGTACGAATATTTCCCGGAATACACAGCCTGATCTCACGAGAAAACGTAAGTATTTTACATTTTGACAGTTTAGTGGCTAATTCGTACAAATTCGTACGAGTTCAGTCGTACGAAATTGTACAATTTTAAAAAGGAGGCGTGGCACCTAACCCCACCCCTAAACCTAACCGTCATTGGGGGATGAGCAAATCTTACTAAAGGGTAAGGGCTAACTAAAGGCTTGTACGAATTCGTACGAATTAGCCACTAAATTAAAAAGTTACGAATTGCTGTGAGATTGTGTTGGAATACACCATCTACAACAGCAGCATGGCTGCACACAGAAGTCAGGAAATGACTGACTTAACACTTTGTTTCAAGGGCCAAGGGGAAAGGGGTAGGGGTACAAAAATACAATTAGGATTGGGCCTTAGTTTAAAAATGCATGGTTAAATCAATCCTAATTCTATTTTATACATTACCCCTACCCCTCTGCCTACCCTTCGCCTTAATCTTGGCCGTTGACACAGAGTGTGAAAGGGTAGGATAGAAATAATCACCACTACTACACATGCACATGTCATCATGTCGTTACTAGTGCAGGTTGTGAGCTCTGTTGACACATTGTTTTCAATTCGTTTATATGAAAGTTGAGGGTTATGCACTGCATGAGCATTGATTCTAATCCTATAAATGAATTAACTAAAAACCTCGCACTTCTGACATCACTCCAGCACCAAAACTGTTAATACAGTGGTTGCCTAGTATAATAAAAAGTGCAGTACACTGCTCTTTTCTAATTTCAAGGAAAGGTGGTGCATCTTGCATAAAGGCTGATTTAGACTTCTGGTAGTGTGTGAAGGTAGTCTCTGGGGCAGAAGCATCCATTGCCTGGAAAAGCATCATGTGGGCATAGGGTTGGTTATCATACACTTTACAGTGCTAGGCTCAGAAGAATTCCTCTATTCTTTTAGAATTTATGATTTGGAAAAGGAGAAAATGGGGTAGGTACAAAACTACAAATTGTGGATGGGTGGAAAACCAGTTATATATCTTCACCTTTGGCCTACACTAGACAAAAGCAGTAATTGGTTAGTGATCAGTAAAGAAATGAATGTTTCCACATTTGAGGAGCGTGTGTGTGCAACCATGTGATAAAGTGTGGCGTTTTGATTGGTTGTGTTTGGAAAAGGAAAGCAAGTGACTTCCTGTTAGATTGTTGTGTTTTAGGTGGAGAATTGTGTGTAGAGGTTTGAAAAAAAGTGTTCTGTGCAATTGAAAGTTGAGTTCAAGGCTGAGAAATGGCTTCTGGTTTTGGAGATTTGAGGAGTAGTTTTGTATTTTGAGTGAGATGTTTCAGAAATTGTGTGACAAGAAAGGATTTTGTGTGTAAGCAGTTGAAAAAAAAACTGTAAACAAAAAGAGATTAATTATAGTGGCGTTCACTATGGACAACATTTACTATGAACATCAAGAATAAATGAATTTTTTAAAAAAGTGAAACAATGAGTGTGTAGGAAATGCATATTACAGATACGTCTCTCTCATTAAGCAATAATTCAAATGTGTGTGCGTGTGAAAGAGAGGGAGAATGTTTCGCTTGCTCAATGTTATTTACTCAAAAATACAAACCACGGCACGTTTCTAATTATATAAAAAATACAGCATGTTTCAGAAAAAAAAATCACCACATTTAAAATGGCCAAACTTTAGACACATCCTTTGAGCTGGAAGCATACATACACACACACACACACAGTATGAAGCCTTGAAATGCAGCTTACAAACAAAACAGCAGCTCATTAGACTTTGAGACGGAGTATATAACATAACATAGCATTTTTCATGTTAACTCGCAGAAATTCCGTCTCCAGTAGCAACGTGAGTGGTGTTGCACCTGATGCACACCGGCGTTTCTAATTGCCTGTTTCGTTTGACCATTAGAGAAACAAGAAAGAGACAGTGGACAGCTTTGAGCATCCACCTGCATGTGCCTTCAACAAAGAGGTTAAATGGGGTTAATTTACTGATCAATGCACGTGTCCCCGAGGCTTCTGCTCTAAATGTCAGATGTTAGCGCTAAAGATGTGGCAGAAAACATCTCTTCTAATATGCACGTGCCATGCAGAGGGAATTTGAATAGCTATTTTATAGCAACTAGGCTTCTATATTAATGATTAAGAAGGACAAAAATCATTAAAATAGTTTAGATATACAAAAATACTAATAGTTTCGAATTTATCAAGTTTCAAAATAAATTTTAACTTGTTATTTGTTGTATTTTTAGTCGGGTTTTTTTTTTTATGTACGCTCAAAAAATTACTTTTGCTGCCTGTTAAATCTACTTACTTAAAATGAGTTGAACCAACACAATTCTTAAGGTTTCTTAAGGACAAATTAATTGTTTTATGTTCAATCCACTTAAATTTGTAAAAATGATTAAGTTACCTTAATCGATTTGTGTTACAAAACTGATTTGTATGCAGACAGACTGGCTAAACCAACCATCTGCTAGCCTCCACAGTTTACTAAACTCAGATAATCTGCAGCACATAGAGCCAAAACAGAAATTGTGTCTTTTTTTCTCTGATCCTCTTAATATAAAAAATACTCCCGAGCTTTTTCAAAGGTAACAATCTAATCGATGTTCATCAAATAAAAAAATAAAGGTAATCAAAAGATAAAACGTGGATAATTGAACATTAGTTTACTCTCCTTTTTGTTATTGATTTAATAGCTGAACTGACAGAAATCTGGCTAAAATTAGACAATTCAACCTATTCTCTTGAGAAAACGTAAGTGTTTTACATTTTGTCAGTTTAGTGGCTAATTCGTATGAATATAGTAATTTCTTTGTGTCACTCAGTGATCTGAAGATATATTGAAGAAAGCTGGAAAACTGTAACCATTGACTTCCATAATATTTGTTTTTCTTGCAAGTCAATGGTGAAAGTTTTCAGCTTTCTACAAAATATCTTCCTTTGTGAAAGAACTTTAGACTTATTTGGAACAAATGTTTTTGTGCCATTATTTGCTTTTTTCCCCCACCTATTTACCAGTTAAAAAATCTTAAATTGGTCCATCTCGAACTGCTGGTGAAAATAAGATGGAGATCTTCAATCTGTGCTCTATTTCTTTTCCTGTGTTTTGCGTATGTAATGTCGAATGTTAATTTATTGCATTTATGGAAGTGAGTTTTTAAACTGAAATAAAATTTACTGAAAATTTCCTTTTGAATGTTATACACACACCGACCACTTTATTAGGTACACCTTTCCAGTACTCAGTCGGACACCCTTTTGCCCTCAGAACTGCCTTAATCCGTGGCATAGAATTATCAAGGTACTAGAAATATTCCTCAGAGATTTTGCTCCATATTGACATGATAGCATCACGCAGTTGCTGCAGATTTGTCGGCTGCACATTCATGATGCGACTCGTTCCACCACATCCCAAAGGTGCTCTATTGGATTGAGATCTGGAGACTGTGGAGGCCATTTGAGTAAAGTGAACTCATTGTCATGTTTAAGTAACCAGTCTGAGATCATTTGCGCTTTATGACATGGTGTGTTATCCTGTTGAAAGTAGCCATCAGAAGATGGGTACACTGTGGACATAAAGGGATGGACATGGTCAGCAACAGTACTCAGGTGGGCTGTGGCATTGACACGATGCCCAATTGGTACTAATGGGCCCAAAGAGTGGCAAGAAAATATCCCCCACACCATTACACCACCGGCCTGGACCATTGATACAAGGCAGGATGGATCCATGCTTTCATGTTGCTGACGCCAAATTCTGACCCGACCATCCGAATGTTGCAGCAAAAATCAAGACTCATCAGGCCAAACATTTTTACAATCTTCTATTGTCTCTTTTTCAGACCATTCTCTGTAAACCCTAGAGATGGTTGTGTGTGAAAATCCCAGTAGATCAGCTGTTTCTGAAATACTCAGACCAGCCCGTTTGGAACCAACAACCATGCCATGTTCATAATCACCTAAATCACCTTTCTTCCCCATTCTGATGCTCAGTTTGAACTGCAGCAGATCGTCTTGACCATGTCTACATGCTTAAATGCATTGAGCTGCAGCCACGTGACTGGCTGATTAGAAATTTGCATTAACCAGCAGTTGGACAGATGTACATAATAAGGTGGCCGGCGAATCTACATCGTATTGACGTTAAGTATGAAAATGTGTTTGAAATAATTTTAATTGAAATATTTCCGGCTTAAATAAACAGCTATGTTAAATTTCAGGGGCTAATAATACAATTTAAGTCATTAAAATGCAAGCACTTCATGGTTTCCGCTACATTCATTCTTCCATGGCGGGGCGCCACACCAAAATTGCATACAATGACTTTATCTTGCTGGAGTTTATAGCCGTTTCACTTTACTTCAGGACACATTAACGCCGCTCTGTAAGTCTATTGGAGACATTCATAAATATTCCAAGCAAATCTAACAAATGTTGAAGACATACTCGTTACATAAACGCACTAAATCGCACTTCGGCTGCGTTTATTTCAGCGCGCACAAGAAAATCTGCACTTGAGCAGAACAGAGATTCACATGCTCGTATTACATGAATGCGATGTCGACTTCTAATATTGCGCTCACAACATTTGTCAATGAAATTACGCCACAGGAAGTCGGTAGATCTATATAAAAGACCCAACAGAGTCTGCCGCCACAGCTGGAAAAAATCCTAGAGGAAACACTGCACTTGTTAATTCAATGTATTATCATTTTATTCAGCTAGTGTTGTTTGATAAGTTTTTAATTCAATACATTTGGCATTGATTTTGTTCCATACAAGTGGAGTAAGGGATCCACATTAATATGTGTTCTTGAGTTGCAAATGCGGCTAGATGCTGACTTTAAACCATAATATTATCATTTACCCAAGACCTTTTCCTCTAAAATGAGTTATGCTAATTTGTCCTGGCTGACACCGACGACCCCAAGATGTTTTATGTCTTAAAACAGGACTACTAAGCTCAGTCCTGTAAGGGCAGAGTTCTGCATATTATTCATTCCATCCATGCAGCACAACATTTGATCTGACTAATTAGCTAATGCCTTAAGCCAAGGAGGCAAATGACTCATAGAGTGCGCTGCTTAGTCAGAACAAGTGATACAGACATATGGCCAACCTGGTTCAGTCTTTACAATAGACATACATCACATTTACTGCCTAAGTGAGTCTCTGATGTGACAGTGAATCTCTACTAAGCTGCTATTTCAACCGACCTGAAATCAATTCCTTTTGCCTTGAGTTTTGCAGAAGAGATTAAGAAAAATGCATGTTTAAACACTTAACATAAAACCATTTGGTAACAATTTCTTGCTTGATTTATATTTAGGGGTATTTATGTGGTACTGTATGTTCGCATTTGATTGGTTTGGTTCAATTAACCCTTGAGTGCCATTGGAGATGTTTTCATCCACTCTGGGGTCATTTTGAGTCTGAATTTGGAAACAACTTTCTCTGTGTTTCAGCAAATGGAATGAATGTTATTTTGACACATACAGTGCATCAGGAAAGCATTCATAGCGCTTTTCCACATTTTTTTATTTTACAGCCTTTTACCAAAATGAATTACATTCATTTATTTGCTCAAAATTCTACACAAAATACTCCATAATGACCATGTGAAAAAAGAAATTGTTGCAAATTTATTAAAAATAAAAAACTTGAAAAAAAATCACATAAGTATTCACAGCCTTTGCTCAATACTTTGTTGATGCACCTTTAGCAGCAATTACAGCCTCAAGTCTTTTTGAATATGACGCCACTAGCTTGGCACACCTGTCTTTGGGAATTTTTGCCCATTCCTCTTTGCAGTACCTCTCAATCTCTATTAGGTTGGATGGGAAGCGACTGTGTACAGCCATTTTCAGATCCCTCCAGAGATGTTCAATAGGATTTGGGTCTGGGCTCTGGCTGGGCCACTCAAGGACATTTACCGAGTTGTTGTGAAGCCACTCCATTGATATTTTGGCGGTGTGCTTTGGGTCATTGTCCTGCTGGAAGATGAATTGTCGCCCTAGTCTGAGGTCAAGAGCACTCTGAAGCAGGTTTTCATTCAGGATGTCTCTGTACATTGTTGCATTCATCTTTCCCTCTATCCTGACTAGTCTTCCAGTTTCTGCTGCTGAAAAACATCCCCACAGCATGATGCTGCCACCACCATGCTTCACTGTAGGGATCATATTAGCCTGGTCATGAGCGGTGCCTGGTTTTCTCCAAACGTAACGCCTGGCATTTACTCCAAAGAGTCCAATTTTAGTCTCATCAGACCAGAGAATTTAGTTTCTTATGGTCTGAGAGTCTTTCAGATGCCTTTTGGCAAATCCCAGGTGGGGAGTGGCTTCCGTCTGGCCACTCTACCATACAGGCCTGATAGGTGGATTGCTGCACAGATGGTTGTCCTTCTGTAAGGTTCTCTTCTCTCCACAGAGGAACGTTGGAGCTCAGACAGAGTGACCATGGGGTTATTAAACACCTCCCTGACTAAAGCCCTTCTCCCCCGATCACTCAGCTTAGATGGCTGGCCAGCTATAGGAAGAGTCCTGGTGGTTCCAAACATCTTCCACTTACGGATGATGGAGGCCACTGTGCTCATTGGAACTTTCAGAGCAGTAGAATTTTTTTCTGTAACCTTCCCCAGCCTTGTGCTTCAAGACAATCCTGTCTCGGAGGTCTACAGACAATTCCTTTGTCTTCATGCTTGATTTGTGCTTTAACATGCACTGTCAACCCTGGGACCTTATATAGACAGGTGTATGCTTTTTCAAATCATGTCCAATCAACTGAATTTACCACAGGTGAACTCCAATTAAGCTGCTGAAACATCTCAAGAATGATCAGTGGAAACAGAATGTACCTGAGCTCAATTTAGAGCTTCACGGCAAAGGCTGCGAATACTTGTGTACATGTGATTTTTCAGTTTTTTGTTTTTTTTTTTACAAATTTGCAACAATTTCAAAATATCTTTTTTCACATTGTCATTGTGGGGTAATGTGTGTAGAATTTTTAGAAAATAATTTGATGTAATCCATTTTGGAATAAGGCTGTAACATAAAAAGCAAGACAATTTGAGTTATAAATTCTTTTAAAATGGTGGACATTAAGTCATTAAACAAGTCCAGGGGGAGGGAGATGCACCTACAAAATGATGTATTGTATGTTGTGGAGTAATATTTTGTTAATGTGTATATGGAACTTTGACCTGTGTTATGGCATCTTGCTGCAATTTTAGTTTCCCTAAACGGGATAGAGTCTAAAAAAATGTGGAAAAAGTGAAGTGCTATGAATGCTTTGCAGATGCACTGTATGTTACTGTCTTTCTATAATCGTAAGCAAAACTAACTACATAGTACCAAGATATATTGGAGAAGATGATTACTCTGAACAAGTACATCAGGACTGTGCTGTTTTATTACTCTTCAGCAAGAACATATTGCAGATGAGAATGATAGTAAGAGACTTCCGACTTTTTTCTTTTCTCAACCAGTGCTTTTCAATTGGCTCTTTATTGCGATTTGCAATTAAACCACAACCATTTTTGTCATTCTTTCCAATGTAACCAGATATCCCTGCATAAAGTAGGAAGGCTGATAAACTCAAACACCTGCTTTACAGCTTATGTAGGTTATGTTCCTTGAAAATAGCTGAAAGATTGATTCCTAGTGTCGAGAGATGGGCAGTGTACAGTACTTTTATCATGGCTTGTGGTGTCTGGCTGCTGAATGCAAAAAGAGACGGAAAGCGTGTCTTGAATTTCACACGCCTGCCATAGCTGGAGAATTTAGCAATGGTGTACAAAAAAAGTAGCAAGTATGTGAGCACAGAGTAAACACTGATCGCTTGGCCTTCAGAATGCTCAGTGCAGTGATTTGTTTTCTTCGTGGGTTAAACGCAACTGATCACAGGTCAGGCTTTCGCTGAAAGATTATGCAAGCGGATGTGAAATATCTCGTGGACTGGTGTCTCGAAGGGCCGATGATTGAGCGTCCATTATTAGACTTACTGCCGCGATGTAATTAGTTTCGCTGTCCGTCAGTCACACAAACTGTCAGATCACTTCGGCCTGTTCAAACACTGACATTGCTTAAATAAAAGGCCACTCTAGTCCTTTTAATGAATCTTAAATCAAATATCAGGGACAGGATTACAAGGATGTTTCCCCTAAAGTGCGTCCTTACAAACTCAAGCAAGGCAGTTTTTGTTGTTGTTAAAACAAGCAGCGGTGTTCAGAATGTGACAAAGCCAGTATATTGGTTTCCACACTAATATTTCAGGAATTACAGTAAGGGGGCGTCACGGTGGCACAGTGGGTAGCACGATCGCCTCACAGCAAGAAGGTCACTGGTTCGAGCCCCGGCTGGGTCAGTTGGCATTTATGTTTGGAGTTTGCATGTTCTCCCCGTGTTCCCGTGGGTTTCCTCCTGGTGCTCTGGTCCCCCCCCCCCCACCCCCCATAGTCCCAAGACATGCGCTATTATGTAGCTGAATTGAATAAGCTAAATTGGTTGTAGTGTATGAGTGTGAATGCAAGAGTGTATGGGTGTTTCCCAGTGTTGGGTTGCGGCTGGAAGAGCATCCACTGCGTAAAAACATCTGCTGGATAAGTTGGCAGTTCATTCCGCTGTGGCGACTCCTGATTAATAAAGGGACTAAGCCTAAAAGAAAATGAATGAACAAATTACAGTAAGGTACAATGCAGCTGTAAGTAGAGCTGCACGATTAATCGAAAAAAGATCATGATCTCAATTCGACCCCCCACACGATCTTAATCCAGCATGTATGTGATTCAGCCAATCATATGTTCAAATTCAGGAGAGAAGCATAAAGGCGGTCACACATGTCTTCACATTGTTTTATTAACACTTTACTAGGTACTTTATTAGGTACACCAATCCAACTGCTAGCTTACGCAAATTTCTAGTCAGCCAATCACATGGCAGAAACTCAATGCATTAGCATTTAGGCATGTAGACATGGTCAAGACGATCTGCTGCAGGTCAAATCAAGCATCAAAATGGGGAAGAAAGTTGATTCAAGTGACTTTGAACATGGCATGTTTGTTGGTGCCAGACAGGCTGGTCTGAGTATTTCAGAAACTGCTGAGGTCAGGCCAGAGGTCAGAGGAGAATGGCTAGGCTGGTTTCACTTGATAAGCCAACTTTCAACGGCACATGACATTCGGACACGACTGTCGGAATACGCCCCCTTGTGGCAGTCACACAGAATTTTCAGTTTTGTCATGCACCATGGGACCAGCTGTTCTCACAGTGTCTGAAATAAAGGAATGCAAATGCAAGAGCCTTTATTCTCCCTGTGCGTTCACCATGGTTATATGAATGAATACTAGAAACTCATAGACTGCAAAAAATTTTAGAGGGAATGTGGAGACAGCATAAAAAAATTATACTTTTTATTACTCATTTATGAATAGAAATGTTTTTTTTAATACAGACTTTTTTCTGATTCAAAAAATAACAAAAAAAATAATTATTTCTCATCTCGCGAGCATGGACCTGCTTGGACAACACTGAAAAACATCACATCCAGTCGCCCGGTGGCATACAGCCTAGTCGCAGGAATAAATATTTCAACGGATACAAAGCTCAATTTGGATCCGAATTTTAAGTATACGGAGATGATCGGAACTCCACGCAGCTCCCGGACTGCTCTTCATTAGAAATGATTTCCAGTCTGTCGCTTGTCGTTTGCAGTTGAAAGGAGGCTATGGAAAAGTGACAGTAACTCAAATAACCACTCATTACAACCGAGGTATTCAGAACAGCATCTCCAAACGCACAACACATCCAACCTTGATGCAGATGGGCTACAGCAGCAGAAGACCACACCGGGTGCCACTCCTGCCAGCTAAGAACAGGAAACTGAGGCTACAGTTTGCACAGACTCACCAAAATGGGACAATAGAAGATTGGAAAAACGTTGCCTGGTCTGATGATTCTCGATTTCTGCTGCGACATTCAGATGGTAGGGTCAGAATTGGGAGTCAACAACATGAAAGCATGGATTCATCTTGCCTTGTATCAATGGTTCCGGCTGGTGGTGGTGGTGTCGTTGAGCATTGTGTAAACGCCACAGCCTACCTAAGCATTGTTGTCGATCATCTCCATCCCTTTATGACCGCAGTGTACCCATCTTCTGATGACGCACCATGTCTTAGCCCGAACCATCTCAGACTGGTTTCTTGAACCTGACAATGAGTTCACCGTACTTAAATGGCCTCCATAGTCACCAGATCTCAATCCAATAGAGCGCCTTTGGGATGTGGTGGAACGGGAGATTCACATTATGGATGTACAGCCGTCAAATCTGCAGCAACTGCGTGATGCTATCATATCACTATAGATCAAAATAACAGAGGAATATTTCCAGTACCTTGTTGAATCTATGCCACAATGGATTAAGGCAGTTCTGAAGGCAAAAGGAGGTCCAACCCGGTACTAGTAAGGTGTACCTAATAAAGTGGCCGGTGAATGTATGTCTCAAACATAATAATTCAACTTCAGAATGATGAATAGTGGTATTCTTATCACTTTACTGTGCATTAACGACCAGTCTACTCAAGTCCACCATTCTACACAAAATTTAGTGTTTTAACCAACAGTAGACATATACACACAATATTATTATTGTTGTTTTACCATATGTATAAGAAATAACAATATTAATAGCCTACTCATATTAACCTTTATTGTACAAAAAAAATCGTGATTCTCATTTTAGCCAGAATTGTCAGCTCTAACAGTACATGGGCATAAACAAACATATTAAAACACATCTATATGTAACCTAAATGAGCTAACCTGAAACAGAATTACTTGTGAAGTTGAATGAGTGTGTGGCATTACATTCAATCTGGTTGTCATGCCAACGCAACATTATTAAAGCCACAGAGAACATGGTAACTGCATGACACGTGCAAAGGCAATAGAAAGGAATGTGATGTGCAAGTAACTAAACTACCTTTCAGATGTTTGAGGTCAACTTGATTTTGTGTGTGTGTGTGTGTAAGGATTTAAAAAAACTTTTTTTTTTTTTTGGCGAGAAAATCCACTAATTCTCATACTTTTATGGATTTTAGAAGCCATGTGTATCCACTGACAGGTAAAGGCTGCTCTCTCTCTCTCTCTCTCTCTCTCTCTCTCTCTCTCTCTCTCTCTCTCTCTCTAAAGTTGCTTCATTGGCATGACACACAGTATTGCCAAAGCATTTTAGATATTTATAAAGTATGCAATACATTGACATCATTAAATTAATAAAATATACAGCACATGAGAAATAAGTAACAGAAAAATTGAAAAAAAATAGACAATATTGCTAAAAATTAGTATAATTACTAGAATAAAAAGTTATTTAAATAAGGCAAATTAGTTGATTAGCCATTTCTAATGGTGTACAAATATTTTGCAGCCAGTATACAGTTGAAGTCAGAATTATTCGCCCCCCTTTGAATTTTTCTTTTTTATATTTTTCCCAAAGGATGTTTAACAGAGCAAGGAAATTTTCACAGTATGTCTGATAATATTTTTTCTTCTGGAGAAAGTCTTATTTGTTTTATTTCGGTTGATATAAAAGCAGTTAAAATTTTTTTTAAATCCATTTTAACGGTCAAAATTATTAGCCCCTTAATTTTTTTCTTCGATAGTCTACAGAACAAACCATTGTTATACAATAACTTGCCTAATTACCCTAACCTGCCTAGTTAACCTAATTAAACCTTTAAATGTCAGTTTAAGCTGTATAGAAGTGTCTTGAAAAATATCTAGTCAAATATTATTTACATTAAGGCAAAGACAAAATAAATCAGTTATTAGAAATGAGTTATTAAAACTATTATGTTTAGAAATGTGTTGAAAAAATCTTCTCTCCATTAAACGGAAATTGGGGAAAAAATAAACAGGGGGGCTAATAATTCAGGGGGGCTTATAATTCTGACTTCAACTATTTTGTTCTCTCCGAGTATATAGTAAAGTTGAGTCGTTTTGTAAATGAATAATTGTTTAATGTTTCTCTTGTAGCTGCGTGCACAGTCAGCTGCGAAGAGGTAATGCGAAAACGCGTACAAATAACGGTAACATTAGAAAGTGAAAGTAAAACCCGAATGCCGGACATTTCAGGAGATTCAGAAACTATGGCCGGACACATTCTAGCACAAAACATGCATTTATGTGGGTCTGCAGAGCACGTGACTGTCTGTGGGAGTGTTGACAGTTCTTGCACGCACACAGAACCAGAGGTAGGAAACATGCAGAGCGGGAGAAGATTGTTCACTGGTTAATCGATCGCGAATGTTCGGCTTTTTTGGACTGATACAAAAAAAAGTGTAAAAGGATGATAATAATAGTATTGTTCATGTGTCCCCACCAAATATACTTGGGTGGCCGTTAATATACCTCCGTGGGCCGCCCAAGTAAAGTCTATGTGTGGGAAGTACTGTAATGTGTGTGTGTGCTGGTGCTCACAGGAGCACTCCTTCACATACACACGCATCAAGCAGAGCTTTAAGGTTAACTCACAGTGGTTTATTATAAACATGTTATCGATCATTTTTTACACAGTTGGCATTCAGAAAGAACATAGAAACGTTCTCTGACTGACATCTAGCAGCTAAATGTGTCTGGAAAAATATTCAAGGCTTTTATTTTCATAAACAGCGGATGTGAATGCGTCTGAATGTTCTGATTGGCTGCAGTAGACATCTCATGTCAAAGCGTTCTAAGCGTGAATGCAATTTTCAATCCTACGTTCCTTCTACGTTCACACAGAGCAGCATTCCGGCAAATTACCGGTAATGTTACAACTTCTCTTTCTGGAAAATTGCTGGTAATTTTCCAGAAAGGACTGTATGTGTGAAAGGGGCTATAGACTGAGTCCTTGTTCCAGCAAATTGATTCTTTTCCCTTCCTAAGTTTGAAGTAAAGTGTACGCTAACTCACAGCAATTCATAGATTTTTGATGTAGTGGCTAATTAGTATGAAACCGTACAATTTCATTCATACTATTTGGTACGATTTGCTTATCCACCAATGTCGGTTAGGTTTAGGGGGCGGGATTTAGTGCTACGCCTCCTTTTAAAAATTTTACATTTTCGTATGACTGAACTCCTACGGATGCGTACGAATTAGCCACTAAACTGACAAAATATAAAATAGTTATATTTCCTCGTGAGATCAGGCTGGTATTGCGCGTTACAGATCGTACAATTGTAGTTTTTGTTAAGCCATATTATTATTTAACTTTTTATTTGCTGGCATTTTTTTTATTTCATTGTATGTTGATACTTTCTATACTTTTTTTAAAAATAATTGTGGGTTTTTTGTCTTTTTTTATTGTAATTTACCAGAAAATTCATTTAAAAAAAGGAAATTGGTTAATTGGTAAAGGACTTTGGACTTTACACGCAGCATGTGATTAAATGGGCAGTCCAATCACATTTGAGCCTCACATCACCGGCCCAAAACCACTGCTGTTGCATAAGAAAGGGCAAGAAAGTTATTTTGACCAGTATAAAGGATTCATTCATTTTCCTTTCGGCTTTCTATTTCAGAGGTCACCACAGCGGAATGAACTGCCAACTATTCCAGCATATGTTTTACACTGTGGGTGCCCTTCAAGCTGCAGCCCAGTATTGGGAAACACCCATACACACTCATTCACCCAAATACTACGGCCAATTTAGTTTATTCACTCACTTATAACGCATGTCTTTGGACTGTGGGGGAAACCGGAGCACGCAGAGGCAACCCACACCAACATGGGGAGGACATGCAAAGTCCACAGAAATACAAGCTGGCCCAGCCGGGGCTCGAACCAGCGACCTTCTTGCTGTGAGGCAACAGTGCTAACCACTGAGTCACCATGCCGCCCTAATATAAAGGATTGTGAACACTAATATAAACACAATGAAAAATATATTCCAAAACACAATGTATGTTCTTGTTATCACTGATGTTTCACTGAGAGCACACGTTATCTCAAGTTTAGATCATATTTAAAAATACTGATGTTCAATAATATGTCGTTTCTCTTCATATCACTGATTTATGCGATCTTGAACGGGTGTACAGAACATTGTGTCTGTTCCTTGCGGGTTTGCATGTGTTTTGAGTCAGAGAGCACTCGTTCGGTCTAGATCTGTCAATCATATTATGTGATCATAACCACTGCCCATCCATTCTGATACAACTGAGAGAAACACTTCTACACAAGATGAAAAAATCCAAAAAAGAGACATACTCATGTGTCTTGTGTGTGTTTTGTCCATGCTATAAATGATATTTAAACACTTCACCTTGCTTTATCATGAAAATACTCAACATTTTTCTGTGATAATCAACATTATGCACCGAAAGCTTGAAAGGTGGAAAGGTTTACAGTACTACAATAAATTATCCACAAAAAAAAAATTTCATATCTTCATAATATACATTTCACATCTCTTTTTTCTTGAGTCGCACAGAACAACCAAATACGCCTCGATGAAACAAACAACTCTACTGTGTCTCAATTCGCAAACTATACGTCCTAAATAGTACTCAAAAATAGAATTAGTATGTCCCAAACCATAGGATTTTGAAAAGATTCCCGGATGGTTTACCATATCCAGTAAAAAATTAAGGTGTAGAGGGGTTCATACTCTAACCACTATTACTGTCCACAGTACATTGTGCGTTGAGCTTAAGTTTGATTAGAACTACAAACTCGGGTTAAAAGTGTAAATAAACTACAAACATGGCTGACAAGCGAGATCAACCGTCAAGTGGAGAGGCTTTGGTAAAGTTTTTGATTTGATTGAAAATGATTCTTGACTTATATTGAGTCTAGAAAATGATTTTTGATTTATCTTTAGTCTAGAAAACGACTCTTGATTTATCAAAAATCTAGAAAACGACTCTTGATTTATCTTAAATCTAGAAAATGACTCTTGATTTATCTTTGGCTAGAAAATGACTCTTGATTTATTTTTGTCTAGAAAAAGATTCTTGATTTATATTAAATCTAGAAAAAGATTCTTGACTTATATTGAGTCTAGAAAATGATTCTTGACTTATATTGAGTCTAGAAAATGATTCTTGATTTACCCTAAATCTAGAAAAAGATTCTTGGTTTATCCTAAATCTAGAAAATGAATCTTGATTTATCTTTGTCTAAAAATGATTCTTGGTTTATCCTAAATCTAGAAAAGTATTCTTGATTTATCTTAAATCTAGAAAAAGATTCTTGATTTATCTTAAATCTAGAAAATGATTCTTGACTTATATTGAGTCTAGAAAATGATTCTTGATTTACCCTAAATCTAGAAAAAGATTCTTGATTTATATTGAATCTAGAAAATGATTCTTGATTTATCTTAGTCTAGAAAACGAATCTTGATTTAAAGAATTGTTCGAAATTTGGACTAGAGACAAGCCAAAATAATTGAAGCAAGAAAAGCATTTTTTTTGTAGTGTATCTGTTACTAAAATAAAAAACTGCATCTTCAGTGTTCAAAAGAATACAAGAAAATCATAAAGGAAACCACTGGAGGGCGAGTAAATGATTTAAATAAAAAAAAAACTGAAATCCATTTAAAGCCCTGAAATTTCAGTCAACGTGGACCTGCACACAAATGTATGAAATATTCGTCTATATAGCTGATGTTGTGGTTCCAGAAAGTATTCAGACACTTGCACAGCATATATATATATATATATATATAAAACAATTTAAGATCACTGCACTCGACTGGTGTCTCCCAACCCTCTCCCTTATGTGACCCATTCATTTCATGTCTCTTCTAATGTTCTGCTGAGTTGATTCAGGTGTGTTTGAATAGGGAGAGGTTGAAAATGTGTGCTGTTGGTGTGCTTTCAGGAACAGTGTTGGGAAACACTGCATTAGTCAACCAAAGGGCAACTGTGCGCTTCTTTGTTTCATTATCTTGCTTTCATCCGAGTTTCTGGCCTCTGTGCTGCCTCTACTGTTCTGGCAGGATCTGTATTACGCACTTCTCATCAAACAGGGAGGGGGTCCTTGGGAGACGTCCCCAGGGACGGTCTTTGCCGGGATGCAGGAAGCATGTGTATATATGAGTGTGTGTGTGTGTGTGTGTGTGTGTGTGTGTGTGGACGAACGTTTGCGAGAAGTGCTGAATCACAGACACACAGCAGCAGAGGCGGCAGACGGCTCATTGCGATTCGGTGTCAAACACACACACATACGCTCGTACATAAGCACAAAGAAATACATGGCTGTGAAAAAACACTCCCATGCGACACCTTTTGTCAAATCAGGCATAAAGTAGGACACTTCTGTAGTACAGAGCCGCATTGGCTGATGACCAACCTTTGTCTCTAACTCTCTTTAATACACTTACGCGGGCTGAGCAGCCAGAGAGCAGTGCATTTAAAAAGCAGATGGATCAATAAATAAGGACACCCAAACATGGCTCTTACTCCAACACACATATCCACACCGCAACACCTTTGCTAATACAAGCAATGCAGCAAAAGCAGTGTTCTCTTAGAGGATATGGCCGTGTTTCAAAGCTGCTCCCTAGACAGTAGTTTGGGCATCTTAGGCATGCCTGAAAAAACCTGTCTAGGTTTCTAGCTCACAACACAGCCTATATCGGCCTGCTTACACCAGGGGCCTCATGTACGAAGACTTGCATTGAATCAATACTAAAACATTGCGTACGGACAAAGCTGTAAAAGTGAGTCTTCAGTAAAAAATTTAGATGTGTGAAACACTGCGTACGCAAAATCCCACGCATATTCTCTTTGTACATCCGAATTAACGTAAAACTGAGTGCAAGTGCACAAGCACCAAACCCCTCCCTGTCTCTTCCCCCTAATAAATATGGTAATGACTCTACTTTAGCAGAACCAAACAAAAAAGGAATGGCAAATGTAGCAAAAAGAGAAACTTCACAGAATGTGAATTGGAGGTGCTCCTATTGGAGGTAGACCGGAGAAAAGCTGTGTTATTTGCAAGTTTGTCCTCCTGAATTAATAACAAAAGAAAAAAATAGAGAGGGAGAGTTTAGCTGATGCGGTTAACGCAGTGGGGTCTGAACATCGCACTGTGAAAAAAGAAATGGTCTGATGTAAAGGTGCAGGTTAAGAGGAGAACAGAGGCACACCATCAAAGTGTAGACCGAACAGGTGGGGGAACAGGGGATGCTGAACTAACACGCTTTAAGGAGAGAGTTGCCTCAATTGTGGGCGACACTTTACTGTCTGGAGTAGTATCCGTGTCTGTGGGAGACACAGATGTATTAGAGGAACACTTTGTTAGGGCGGTAAAGCAACACTCCTCCGCTCATCAAGGCAGCACCACCGGCATTTCAGCTGCCCAATCGCCCGCTGAACGAGTGCAACAACAACAACATTTATTCATAAAGCACATTTAAAAACTATCTATCTATCTATCTGTCCGTCCGTCCATCCATACACCTATCTATCTATCTATCTATCTATCTATCTGTCTGTCTGTCTGTCTGTCTGTCTGTCTGTCTGTCTGTCTGTCTGTCTGTCTGTCTGTCTATCTGTCTGTCTGTCTGTCTATCTATCTATCTATCTATCTATCTATCTATCTATCTATCTATCTATCTATCTATCTATCTATCTATTAGAGGAACACTTTGTTAGGGCGGTATAGCAGCACCCCTCCGCTCATCAAGGCAGCACCACCGGCATTTCAGCTGCCCAATCGCCTGCTGAACAAGTGCAACAACAACAACATTTATTCATAAAGCACATTTAAAAACTATCTATCTATCTATCTGTCCGTCCATCCATCCATACACCTATCTATCTATCTATCTATCTATCTATCTATCTATCTATCTATCTATCTATCTATCTGTCTGTCTGTCTGTCTGTCTGTCTATCTGTCTGTCTGTCTATCTGTCTGTCTGTCTGTCTGTCTGTCTGTCTGTCTGTCTGTCTGTCTGTCTGTCTGTCTGTCTGTCTGTCTGTCTATCTATCTATCTATCTATCTATCTATCTATCTATCTATCTATCTATCTATCTATCTATCTATCTATCTATCTATCTATCTATCTATCTATCTATCTATCTATCTATCTATTAGAGGAACACTTTGTTAGGGATGTATAGCAGCACCCCTCCGCTCATCAAGGCAGCACCACCGGCATTTTAGCTGCCCAATCGCCTGCTGAACGAGTGCAAGAGTGGGCATCATTGTATCTGCGCTCTTGGTCAGTTTGTGGGTTGTTGAGCGGGGTTAACAGCCACGTCTTTAATAAATTACCGCGGTCTCCGGATATGCAGTTAAATAAATACGCTCAATATAGTAAAAAAAAAAAAAACTTAGCTGGAATAATCAACAACAACAACAACAACAACAACATTTATTCATAAAGCACATTTAAAAACAACCAAGGTTGACCAAAGTGCTAAAGACAGAGAAGCAGAATATAACAGAAACATTTAACAAATAAAAGCAATAAAACTGTTTTCAAGGAGTATTAAAAGCGAGAGAAAATAGGTTTTTGAAACAGACTTAAACACAGAAATGGAGGGGGAAAGTCTAATAATATCTTTAAATACATCACTCACCAAGAAGCCACACATCGCGCACCCTGGCACCTTGGAGCCTCGAATGTCCTCTAATGAGGCCAACACTGCCATCGCCATAGACTAAGGGTTGTATACATTTTCAAATGCTTTTATACCTTTTAAAATTACATAATTTGTAAAAAAAAATTAAAATAAAATAATAGTTTACCCATTTTATCAATTATAAATTAATAGCAATGTTTTTCACATGTGTTGGTGTGAAACTTTGTATTGTGCAATTTAACATAATTGCCTCTAGGAGTCGTCAATGGAAATAAAACAAACACACACAAGAAATACACGGACGCCAGACATGAAGTTGGCATGGACCAACGCACATTGTCACGTTAATTTCATCGTTAGTAAATCCAAACGTGAGCGTGAAATCTGCCGTACGCAGCGTTGATACATGAGGCCCCTTCATGCATTTTTGATCGCTACAGTACACTGTAAATTACGGTGGCCGAGAAGTGTAAAACAACATTACAAAGTGTGAAACACTTTTACGAAGCTCAAGACAAATTTACATTTTAAAATAAAATTTTTACCTATCATAAGACACAATTACAATGTGTATGCGCCGGTGTCAGACATTGCCAGGGAAATAAGGTCATTTTTGGCGAACAGGTGAGATATCCAAAAACGCCAGACAAAAAAGGACTGCAGTATGCATTACAGGGGAATATTGACGACGTAATAGGCAACCGATCAGAGAATAATTCAATCAAAATTAAAGCTAGCTTAGCCTAGCCACCTCATACGCTGACCATTTAACAGCTTAGTTCATGCACAGCAGGTGAAATTTACAAATAATCGAATAATAACAAATTAAACCGTGATTTCTCTAATTTTAGCCAAAAAAGCTGATAGACTAATGTTGTGCAATGAAATATAGTGTTATTAACCGACGAGGTCAACTGCGTTCAGCGCAAGATGGAAAGAAACGCCCATCACGGCTTATCAACATTGTTAGTGTAGTCAGAGTGCAGAGTATATGTGTCAGCTCATTGTATCAAAGCAGTTATATCTCTATTCTTAACCATAAGTATTAACAACAACACACATTCAGTTTTAATCCACACAGTGCAAAAGTTGAACTTTTTTAAAACTTGACCACCGCACACGTGTAGAAACAGCTGATGGTGGCCATAACAACGAGAAACAGCAGCGAGCTGACAAACATATTTAAGGGGTCATGAAACCCTAAAACCTATTGTTTTATTATTATTTTTATTATTATTATTTCTTTTTTATCCCATTGTTTTATTATTATTATTATTAGTAGTAGTAGTAGAGGTAGTAGTAGTAGTATTTAATGTTATTTTACGCGTTTACTCTGACCTATACATGTAATATTTTACCTTATTATTTTTATACTTTAGTGTATAATTATGTTTTCCTGATAATTTCTTATTTGTTTAATTGAACTACTGTGTGGTTTTTATGAAGTTTGTATACATTTGTATCCACATTATTTATTTTAATTTTACAGTGTTATTTTCTGTCTGACCAAGATGAATCTATCTATCTATCTATCCATCCATCCATCCATCCATCCATCCATCCATCCATCCATACACCTATCTATCTATCCATCCATCCATCCATCCATCCATCCATCCATCCATCCACCTATTTATCTATCCATCCACCTATCTATCTATCTATCTATCTATCTATCTATCTATCTATCTATCTATCTATCTATCTATCTATCTATCTATCTATCTATCTATCTATCTATCTGTCTGTCCATCCATCCATACACCTATCTATCTATCTATCTATCTATCTATCTATCTATCTATCTATCTATCTATCTATCTATCTATCTATCTATCTGTATGTCTGTCTGTCTGTCTGTCTGTCTGTCTGTCTGTCTATTTTATTTTCATTTTATGTAATTTATTTGATTTGATTTTACAGATTTATTTTCTGTCGGACCTAAGATGAACCTAATAAAGCAAAAGAAAAATTGAAAACAAACAAAAAGTTGTATTTATTTATTTATTTTATTTTTTATTTTTTTATTTATTTATTTGTTATAATTGTAAACATTGTTATTAAATCCCAAACATTTTCTGTTATAGCATATGACTTTCTTCCATTAAAAAACAAAATGTGTTACATTGTGAACACTTTGATAGTTAAAAGAGTTTAAAAACAAACAAACACTTAACACTTTGAGTTAAAAAGAAACACTTTAAGAGTACCAAACACATTCCACGTTGCCTAAATGCTTATGAAGCATTTATACAATAGACACAAACTGTCTGGTCAATTCCAAGCACAAACGCATGCATATACAAAGAAATTCATATAAACCTAAACCACAGTATACGCAATTTGCTTACAACTCTCAAAAAGCTTGCATTCAAGTTTGATCAGGTGAAACTATTTCTGTAAACTATTTGCAAACAATGAAAAAAAAAAAAATAAAACGTCTTGTTGTCTATCCAAGTTTTAGGAACAACAAACAATAACTTGACTTCTAGTTGATCATTCAGTATCAGAAGTGGCTTATATGAAAGGCAAAGGCCTCTAGATTACACTTATTTTACCACAATAAAATATGATCATGTCTTGATTTTGAATTATTTAATTAGGACAGTAAGGTCTGACTTTGCTTAGACAAAAGTCTTGTCACTTAACAGAAATAATGTGCAGTATAGAATATAAAGTCATGGTGCAGTGGAAAAAGAATGAATATTGTGTCTGACTCCCATGAGCTTGGAGGACTGCATCTATACATCTCTGCGATGACTCAAATCACTTATTAATAAAGTCATCTGGAATGGCAAAGAAAGCGTTCTTGCGGGACTCTCAGAGTTCATCAAGATTCTTTGGATTCATCTTCAATGCCTCCTCCTTCATCTTACCCCAAACATGCTCAGTAATGTTCATGTCTGGTGACTGGGTTGGCCAATCCTGGAGCACCTTGACCTTCTTTGCTTTCAGGAACTTTGATGTGGAGGCTGAAGTATGAGAAGGAGCGCTATCCTGCTGAAGAATTTACCCTCTCCTGTGGTTTGTAATGTAATGGGCAGCACAAATGTCTTGATACCTCAAGCTGTTGATGTTGCCATCCACTCTCGCACTCCAACCCCAAACTGTAACCCCAAACCATGTATTTTCCTTCACCAAACTTGACGGATTTCTGTAAGAATTTTGGGTCCATGCGGGTTCCAAAGGGTCTTCTGCAGTATTTGTGATGATTTGGATGCAGTTCAACAGAAGATTCATCAGAAAAATTGACCTTCTGCCAATTTTCCAAATGATCTACTAGAAGTCAAGTTATTATTTGCTGCTCTACAACTGGAATCGACGACAAGACTTTTGTCAGGTAGTGTATGTGTTTTCCACCAGCCTAAACTTTGAGTTAAGACAGTGGTGATGTTGATGAAGGCCATTTACAGCTTAGCATTATTCAACAAGCTCACTTTAAAACACTCCATCACACACACACACACACACAGCAGAAAGGTCAAAATACATCAAATACACTGGGTACATTAACACATACACACACACACCAAAAAAACACACTAACAAACAAACAAAAAAAGCACATTTGCTACAATCCAGCTGCACCCTTCCCTTTTACACACACATACACACACACACACACAGCTGCCAAACCCTGACACCAATCTCATCTCTCTAGCTTCTGGTCTGCTGTTGCCACGGCAGCAGTCGCCGAGAGAGAGATAGAGAGAACAGAATGCAGCGAAGGGGACGAAACAACATATTCACACACTCATTCATTTATTTAATGACTGAATGCCGCAATAATTAAAGAGTCAATGAATACGAAGAGTCAACACAAAGCTGAAAATGAGCAAGCCGTTAAATAAAGTCAATTAATGCACATGAGTGAATGAAAAAAAAGAATTATTTAAAAAGTCATAAAAACATAAAAATGATTAACAATGAGGGAAAGAGAGAAAATATGAAGGCAAGTAAATAAATAAACAAAAGGAAAGTGAAAAAAGTGAAAATGACTTGCGAAATGAAGAGTGAATCATTTAGAATGACTAATAATTAATAAAAAATATTTAAAGAGAAATATAACTAATTGAATATGAATTAAGGTTTTGCAATAAATCGAAATTCAACAGCAATTTCCATTTTGGCCTCAAACGATTAGAAAATATTATAATCTAGATAAAACATTTATTGCTCAATTTTTTTTATTTATTTTTATTATTTTGATGACTTTTTGTTTGTTAGTTTTTCTACTTTGTGTGGTTTTACTTTTATTTGATTCCTTTTTAAATCTGAAATATATCTTGAATAACATTAAAATAAAATAAAAACCAATTAAAACATTTTGTCATTGAAAAAAAAAAATCAATTGTGATTTCCATTTTGGTATTTTTATATTTATTTCAGCCTGCTTTAAAAATACATGAGAAATAGGGGGAAATACTTAATGATAGGATGATAGAAAATGGTAAAATACAGGATAATCCCGGCAAAAATGGGAGGGTTGACATGTATGAAGTGAATAGGAAGTGTTTGTGGAAAAACAGTTTTGCGCGATAACGCAAAACTTATTTGCGAGAGAACGCAAAAACGTAAAAAAAAATATATTTTCTTATAGCTGTTTTTTTCTCCTACGCATTTTTTGCTCCCCATCAGTTTTTCTTTCTTCAACCCATTTTTTTCCCCACCATCACGTCCCTTCCGGGTCTCCATATCATGGCATAGATAAAATAAATCAGTTATAAAAAATGAGTTATTAAAACTATTATGTTTAGAAATGTGTTGAAAAAATCTTCTTTGTTAAACAGAAATTGGAGGGGGGGGGGGGGGATATACAGGAGGGCTAATAAATCTGACTTTAAATGTGTGTGAAGCACCACACCATGTCAGAATTAATTTCTCCAAAAAAATTAATAAAGCTTTCAAGAGTTCACACTTAGCTGATAATCAATAAAGCTTGTTTGGCATGCTGTCCCGGGAGAGAGCCCTGAACTCGTAATATCCTCGAGCCCGGGGCTCCCTCCTGTTAGAAGGGCGAGAGGGTTGTCGCCCTGCTTGTCGCCGCGTGAGAAGTGTAAACTAGGGTTGTTTTCGGTGATAATTTGGTTTGCTCGATTGGCTATGGTTTATGTTTTTGGACGGTGGGAGGAAACCGGGGGACCCGGGGGAAACCCACGCGAACATGGGGAGAACATGTAAACTCCGCACAGAAACACCAACCAGCCCGATAGGAGGTTGGACCAGCGGTGTTCTTGCTGTGAGGCAACAGTGCTAGCCACTGGGCCACCGTGTCGCCCTATCGGAAAAAAGGGTGGGAAGTAGGGGTGGAGGAGGGGGAGCTTCAAGACGAAGATAACTGGAGTGAAAAACTCTGGTTATTTATAATGCTTCCGTAATCATCTAATGGGTCAGATTACGGAGATTATGAGGAGCCAGCCGTGTTGATCATAAGCACGTGATCCTCTCGAAATTAGTTTATTAATAAACCACACTTAACCTAAAAACCAACTAAACTAATGTCTATATTGCTCCAGCATCTCTCTTTTTAAAGCGCATCAATCGTCAGTCCATTTCCAAAGCATGACATTTTTGTTTGAAGAATCGATCAAACATTACGCTTATTTTTTCCTCTTCTCCATACCACTGGGGGTCAAATATTTGCAGTGTTTTCCAAAAGAGAAGCAGGCTGTTACTACACACATTAATCAAAAGGAAACGTACATTGTTTTGCGCTGCTGACTTTTTCACTTTCCTGCTATGTCGAAGTTGTTCAGGCCTTCTCCCTCAGGCGCATGTTTCATTTCCTGTCCAATCTGGCTGTTATGAGCAACATCTACATGATACGAGCACAACAAACACGCATTAGCAGTGACACAGACGAGCAAACAATTCTTGGGAATTTGAATGCGCTTTGCTCATTACTGCAAATTAGACCTGATGCTTGCCCTCTGCAGCCACAGTTGGAAGAACAAGCCTGTGGGAATGCAACAGAATAAACTGTTTGACTAATATAAACCGTACAATATAACGTCGAAGTCCAAATTATTCGCCCTCCTGTGACTTTTTGTTTCTTTTTCAAATATTTTCCATTTGATGTTTAACAGAAAGTTTTCACTGTATTTCCTATAATATTTTTTTCTTCTGGAGAAAGTCTTATTTGTTTTATTTTGGCTAGAATAAAAGCAGTTTAAAATTTTTACAAAGCATTTTAAGGTCAATATTATTAGCCCCTTAAAGCTATTTTTGTTTTCGATTGTCAACAGAACAAACCCTCATTATACAATGACTTGCCTAATTACAATAATTTGGCTAATTAACCTAGTTAAGCCTTTAAATGTCACTTGTGACACTAGTATCTTAAAAAATATCTAACATAGTAAAGAAGCATAGTAAACAATGTAAACAACAGGGGTTCGTTCTTCGTACGTGGATTACTCAATAAGCTGGATTTTGTTATTGATGATTTGACACAATCCAGGATCATTCCGCTCTTCAAAATTCATCCAAGATTTGTTGTAATGTTACCAGCAGTTCTGGTAGCTCAAACCTGCTTAGGAGCAGGCTTATTTCATATAAACAGGATTAGATTGGGTCACTTTAAGCAAAGGTAATACTGAAAGTCTTAACCGAATTCTAACATTTTCTTACAGTAGTTGTTGTATATACTTCGGCAAATAGTAAATAGTTTAAAAACATTCAGAAAATAAAAGTACAAAACCGTCACGGGTTGTTCTCTCCCCAAGGAGTTTAAAGAGAACATTTATTAATATGGGCTTTTTAGATATAAACATGTACTATTTTAAGGTTCAACCCAGTTTTAGTACAATTTGTGTATGAAAATAGACATGCACAATATTCTCGTTCTATTTTTAAAGGAATAATAATTTATGCAATCATACACGTTTTCACACCTAATTTGCTGGTCATTTGCTGCTTCGCAAAAGTTGCAGACACCTTTATCAATATCAAAATACTTTTTTGATGCAAAAATTATTTGAGTCATTATAAGTTATTCCTTGTGCCGATTAAAAAACTTAATCCTTAATACTTAATATTTAAAACTTAATAATTAAGCCTATTATATAATGAAGAAAATCAGCTCCTAATGTAAAACTAAATAAATTGCTAAATGAAAGTGTAAAGCCTGCAGCCAACAACAAATGTGCGAACAGTTAATTACGAATTTTATGTAATTTTTCTCACATGGATAATTGAATATTAATCAGATGATGTCATTACGCTGCTGCCGTCAGCCAATCATTGCATTGCTGATCATGATTTCGAGGATCGATAGTTCTTCATAACACACACAGCGATCTCAGATCAGTTTATCCAGATATTTTAATCTGATTTGCGAACTTGTTTGAAGAACCAAATTAGCCAGAGATCAGTTATCATGAAAATAGCTTGTAGCTTTATGATGCGTTCACACCAGATGCGTATGAAGAGTCAAGCGTGAGTGATTTACATGTTTAGTTAATGCAAAGACGTGAATAGACATCCTGCAGCGCGATACGCACAAATGAGGTGGCGCGAATGAAGCATTTTGCATGAATGAAGCGGCGCGAGTTGGAAAACCTGAACTTCAGCGCACATTTGTGCCGCGTTAACCAATCATGAGCTTTGTACTGTAGGGGAATGATTATGACGTAGCACCTGTGGTTGGTGTCCGGGGGGAACATCTTCCTGCCGACACCGAACAACAGTTCATCAAACTGGGATTGGCTCAGTCGGAAGCACTGCTGAAAGCTTCCACCCTCCAGGTATAGTTTCTGAAGGAGTTGATGAACTCACAGAGCTGGGTGTACCTCTGAATGGATCTAACGATAGGGGACTCCAAACGAATCGATGCTGTTTTTCAGCCTACATAAAAGTACATAAAATACAGCAATTCTCTCAATAAAGTCCACGTTAGCCATTTGTTTGTGTGTTTGCAATCCTTAAATTTCTGAATTTCCTTGCCCTTACAAATGACTGCTTTCCAGAAGGAATGGTTTAAACCTGTCAGTAATATTAAGAAATTAATAAAGAAAATAAGTACTTAAACGGTATGTAGGCATTATAACATATCCAAAACAACAAATATAATGGTGGTCTAAAACTTTTGCACAGTACTGTACATAAATACATTGAATCTTTCTTAAAGTTACAATCTTACAAGCTCGACTCTACTCTATAACTTTTCAAGCAATATGGATGGGGCAACCATTACTGCATCCAAAATGGTAAAAAGCCTTGGAGTAACGATTGATGACCAACTAAACTTCTCTGACCACATTTCTAGAACTGCTCGATCTTGCAGATTCGCACTCTATAACATCAGAAAGGTCCGACCCTTCCTATCTGAACATGCAGCTCAACTCATTGTTCAAGCTCTTGTTCTCTCCAAACTGGATTATTGCAACTCTCTACTAGCCGGGCTTCCAGCTAACTCTATCAAACCTCTTCAGCTGCTTCAGAACGCAGCAGCACGAGTGGTCTTTGATGAACCCAAAAGAGCACATGTCACTCCGCTACTCACCCGTTTGCACTGGCTGCCAGTTGCTGCTCGCATCAAATTCAAAGCTTTAATGTTTGCTTACAAAGCAACCTCTGGCTTTGCTCCTTCATATCTGTTCTCATCTGTTCTCTGTTCTCACAGATTTATGTGCCCTTCAGAAACTTGCGTTCTGTGAATGAACGTCGCCTCGTGGTTCCATCCCTAAGAGGGAAGAAATCACTTTCCCGAACTCTCGCATTCAATCTGCCCAGTTGGTGGAATGAACTCCCTAACTGCATCAGAACTGCTAAATGACTAAATGTAAATGATCATGTAATAAACTGACTTGAAAGGCCATTCACAGGCCCTAAAAACACATGCACACACACAAATAATAAACGTTTTAGTAACTTTATAGTTAACGAATTGCAACGAATCAGACCAAAATTAAGAGTGTTTACAACAGTGAATCAACATTACGAATCCTACCAATGTGATTATTGCGGATGAACATATTTTGGTATAAATTCTGAAGGAACAGTCAAAAAGTAACTTTTTGCTGTTTGTTCAAATGACTTATTTAATACAAGCCGAAACAACAATTCTTCAGGTTTTTTTGGGGACAACTTAATTGTTTTATGTTCAGTCTACTTAAATTTATACACAACAATTAAGTTATTTTAATGGATTTGTGTTGGGACAGCATGAAGGAATTGTGTGGAACCCAACATGAATATATTGTGCAGCTCTAACCGATTCAACTCCAAAAACGTGTTCAAGCACAAATGTTGTTCTTATTTACACGTCTCCCCCCATCTGTTATCTCACAATCGCTCTCGTACTTTCTCATAGTTTACTCTTCATTGATTTCCTTCTTTCACATCCATTAATGCGACTTCTCTTTTATTTTTGTTTCTGTCCCCAAAGGGTTCAGACAGTGTTAATCCTTCTCTTCTGTTCTCTTAGCCTCCCTCAATTTCATTTCCTCTCTCTCTTTCTCTCTTTTACTCGCAGTGTTGATCATTAAGATAACAGATTTAGCTTGTCTCTCACTTATAATAGATATCTCCAGGACAACAAGAGGCATGCCAGCTCTGTCAAAAATGGATACGTTTTCGACCCGTGTACACACACACTTAACGCCAGTCTGCCAAAGACTCTGGAGAGAAAAAAAAGAAAGAAGATTTGCTCACAGCCATTGAATCTGTCAATCATTTGTGTGGAACAAACCCCAAGCTGTTCCTGCTGGTAAAGACTGGGATGCTGTCCACAAAAAGATGTTATTTGGTGTTCATATTCATCACGCTTTCTCTCATTGGCCAAATTGGATCTTTAAACTTGTTACTTGAAGCATGTTACTGTTTTTGACGGCTGTAATCGCTGATACTATTGCTCATGCTTCGATTTAGGGACTGGGAAACATACCTATAAATGACCGTAAGTAGTAAACATCACTGATCACCCCACATTGTTTGTGCTAGACTTGAATATGTCTGATGACACACAATGTAAATATTTATCTATTAAATACAATTTTTTGGTGTGTTTTCAGTTCATTTACGGTTGTGAAATGCATTATGGGATGTTGATCTCTGCTCTGTCAACTTTAGATATTGACAATTCAACTGTACAGTTTAACGAAGTGACTTTTATTGACATTTTAGAAGTTAAAAACATAATGTATAAGAAATATAGAGACAAATAAGTCTGTAAAATTACAGAAAATGTGCTGGCAGTTTATTACCAGGTTTTTGTAGCATAATATACAACACAAACACAGACAATAGATCAATTTAAACTATTTAAAATGTTCATAAAAGTCACTTTTTAGGTTAACAGTTGTTGGAAGAAAGATCAAAGTCCCATAATGCAATTCAAAAGCATAAATAAATGGGGGAAAATAAAAACACGAATCAAAACTAAAACTGCTTTTGGATTTGTTTTTACAGTACAATGCTATGTAACTAAAGTTAAAAACAATGTCCTAGAGAAACTTGTTCATGCTTTTATCAGCAGCAGGGTGGATTACTGTAACAGCCTTCTCACTGGCCTTGCCAAAAACACAGTCAGACAGTTGCAGCTCATCCAGCTGCTGCTGCACATTACATTTCTTTGCACTGACTCCCAGTTACATCCAGAATAGATTTTAAAGTATTATTACTTGTCTATAAATCACTAAATGGCCTAGGACCTCAATACATTACAGATATGCTCACTGATATCAAAACTAACAGATCACTCAGATCTTTAAGATCAAATAAATTAGAAATTCCATGGGTTCATTTAAAGCAGGGTGAATCTGCCTATTATGAAGGAGATAAAAATGACAATATCACCTACTATTTGGAAAACCCGCAACGCTAACTTAGTCATGTAACGCAATGGTGAAGACGTTATGGTTTTTATTCTTATAATTTCAGGCTTGCCTTTAATAAGCTTTGCGTAGCATTACTCATCAGTGTCAGTTCCAAAGCAGTGGACTAATCAGAAGAAAACTCAGAGGCGGGGCAAGCTCTGCAAGTGTGTCTGGATACCTTTGCTGCTTTTCGCATTTTTAGACCCAAAGACTCCGTAAATGGCCAAAGTAATCTCATGGTAATTCACAACTTTTTAATTAAGTGTCTAATTCATAATCATTTTTACGATCTCATTTAAACCTTTGGTAAGACTTTATTTCGAAAGTCCATTAGAGTATTAGTAGACTGTCTGCTTAATATCTATTGATACTGCTCCTTCAACAGACATTTAACAGACTATAAGAAACTTAGCAGGTACATGTCAACTTACATTTAGCCTAACCCTAACCTAACAGTCTACCTATAATCTAATGAGACTTAGTTGGCATGTAGATGCAATGTAACTTAAATTCAACAAACAGGCCATCAAAATAAAGTGTCACCAAACATTTTAGTACAATTTGCTTATCCCCCAATGAGGGCTACTGTTAGGGCTCATACACACTGGAATGCTTTTCGCACACATTTGACTCCCTGTGACCAAGACGAATTAGCATGAATGAATGTGACGTATCCCCACCAATATCCACCAACAATTAAAATGTCCCCACCAATAATTGAATCCCCTCCAAAATAAAATAATGCTCTGTCAACTCTCATTAACGTAGAAGTTAAGAAAGGGTTAAATGGAAGTCTTTAATCTGTGTTATTGTCTGACATTCTTTTAATTTTACATTGGGGGAGGAGGAATGGGGTGGTTATATTAGGTCCCCACCAATATCAAAAGCCAATCTACACCCTTGCTTGTGACTAAACAATGGGCAAAAAAACCCCACCTCAGACTCTCTTTTTTTTGGTTTATTTAAGCAATGCATCAAAAACTGCCCCACCAATGAGATTAGCACATTTGTTCACATGCCTGGAGCTGCTGAAGTTACAGTAAACACCACGTTGAGGTGCTTGATCGCAAAACACTCAAAGCGAGCACAGTTTCTCTTTCATTCAATAAAGAAGACAAAGGCACGAGGAATGTGGAGCTGCCTTTTCATTGGGTGTCTGAACACAAAGTGCTCTATGATGAACTATAATAATGTCGGAAACAGGGAGTTATTATGGAGTATTGAGAATTGAGAATTCGGATTCGATGGTGAGTTTTATTTAACTATTCTTTCATGACTTGCAATTTCATTAAGCGCCATCTAATGTCAGCAGGTGATTTTGCGCGTTACTCTGCAAACCGCAGGTAAAAATCAATCAATTAGGTTTGAATATGAAAAAAATGTTTCGAAAAACATTGACGATAAGCATGAGCAAAAATTATTCCGGTGTATACATGCCTCTTTTTTAAAAATCATAGGTTTTCATAGTAATTAGCCACTTACTAATAACATCTTACAGTTTTTCTCTATTGGTTTGGCTCATTTCTTGAAACAGGAATTACATTCTCAAAACAACATGGACCTCCAAACCACTTGGCAATTGTTCACAACAGACTTGATTTTCTCATTCATTTCATCACATTGCAAATGTCTAAGTACATCTTTGCAAATGATTAAGTACAGGTAGCCGACATTTAGCACAATTTCCAAGTGAACAGATCTAGTTGATCTAAACTGATTGTTGATTCTCAGTTCAATGGTTGTTTGCTCCAAAATATGTCAGCGTCATTTCATTGTACAAGTCATCACATGCAAAATAGTCTGTTCAATTGTCAAAATTAGTCGAGAACATAATACCATCAATATATGAATCCGTGGAGCATTTGATACATTTATTACAGCAACTGACAGTCAGGTGAAACTAGAACTTGACTAACAAAGGAGAAATTTCACACATCTCAGATGACCAATCAAGCACTGTAGGCTGCATATAATTTTTATTGTTTTATGTTTGTGTGTTTATATTACAGCATATTTTGTTTTATTCTGATGTATGGAAATTACGTTATGTGAGTGATTGACAATGGCTACAATTTCCTTGGCAGTATGAGTGCAATGTGTGATGTTAAACCTTGGAGGCTACTCTTAAACTAAAGTCCTTTTTATAAATTGTATAAATCTTATAAAAGTATTTTAATTAGTTTTATACACAAATTTATTCTGTCAAAAGACAAAAAGCAGTAGAGTAACCATTTTCAATAACTGGGCTAAGACTGAAAGGTGAGCATGAGGGATATTTAAATAGTCCTCTGCGATTGTGACAGAACAACTAAACATTTTGACTTGCAGTGCTTACGCAATGCCAAAGGGACAAAGGATTTTGGGGTCACTGACTGTTTCAATGAGAAGGAAATTTAGTTTTGACACACGAGTGAACAGTTTTAGGAAATATATGAGCTTTTGCAAGTGAGCTATAGTGTTGTGGTGAACTGTGAGACCCTATAGTGTTGAGAATGTAATTCCTGTTTCAAGAAATGAGCCAAACCAAATGAGAAATCTGTAATAACACCCAAAACAACACCCTGACAATCATTCACATGCAGATTTGTTTTTAAAAGAAACCATTGGTTGTGGTTTCTATAGAAATGTGGAAAACTCATTTTTATTGATTTTATATTGTAATACCGAACGAAAAGCCGATGACAGACGTGTGATTCTGGCAAATCGCAGCCTCTCAAAACTCCTTTCCCATGTTCAAATCCTCAGATCAGATCTCAGGCTTTAGAGTATTCATAATGTTCGCCCCGTCTTGAAATTGAGTCTCAGTGTGGCTTGTCATGTCACAACCAATTAATCTGGTGAAACTGCCAAGAGGAATCCAGCTCATGAAATAAAGAGACAAAAGAAGAAAAACTGTCTACGGACAACCGGTCACATCCTGCTGCCTTGACTCCTTTTTTTTTTTTATCTTGACAGCATTTGAACATTGGGAGATTTGAGCCTTCCTCTGAAACAACAGCTGTATTTCTGGTCCTCAGGCCATGGCGGATTATATTGGAAATTGGATGTAGTATACCCTGCATGTAAAGAAATAATTCAAAAACAGTGTGTGACAGACAGCATTGTGTAGATAATGAATTCCTGCAATAGTGTACTGCGCAGAGTCTCACATTATTCTCTCCAATGCCGGTTCCCACAAGTGCCGTTTTTTTCCACCTGCATGGGTTTTCAATTCGCTCGAATACGCTGAATAACTGATGCTGTTTAAACATGTGGAGAATATTGTATATCTTTTTATATTATATTTTATATAAAGTCAAAAAAGGCTTTCATAATCAGCATAAATGGTAATACAGCTTCAACCTGTTACCATAAAAATCCCCCGTGTTTAATAGTGTCAGGAAAAGGTTTTAAATCATTTAAAACATAACAGAATTTAGTATGTTTACATGCTTCTTTGCACCAATATTTCTATTACTCTAAATGGCAGAGGAACATATTTGAACCATAGTTAAGTTATTTACAAAATGTAAAATCGCTGATGTCCCTAGAACTGTGTGTATGTGAAGTTTCAGCTCAAAATACCACACAAATTATGTTTTATAACTCTTTGAAACTGCCCCTTTTAGGATTAGATCCAAATTGTGCCATTTTGGTGACTTACCCTTTAAATTCAAATGAGATTTTGCTCTTTTTAAAAGAGGCGGAGCTACAAATGCCCATGTGTCAGCATAGTGGTAGATTTAAAACTCTAACGGCAGACGGCTGCTTTTGACTCAGGGCTGTATATGCTAATGAGGGAGAGATTGTCACTAATGAGCGGGGCTTGCCCACTCTGATGATGCGTACAAAAGGAGAATGTGAATCAAAGTGACTGACAGACTGGTTTTATCTAGTGTGATTATAAAAAATAGAATTAATTATTTTTTACCATTAGCAGCTGGATGTAACTGTCTTTAAACCCTTTACAAAAGTTAATGTAATTTACCTTTCTCATGAAGAAAATGTAATCTTCATCTATAATATACACTCACTGGCCACTTTATTAGGTGTACCTGTCCAACTGCTTGTTAACGCAAATTTCTAATTAGCCAATCACATGGCAGTAACTCAATGCATGTAGGCATGTAGACATGGTCATGACGATCTGCTGCAGTTCAAATCGAGCATCAGAATGGGGAAGAAAGGTGATTTAAAGGGCACCCATGGTGAAAAATCTACTTTTCAAGCTGTTTGGGCAGATGTGTGTAGGTAGAGTGTATAGACCGTCATATTGGGGTGATATAAACACACCCAGTCCTTTTTTTTTTTCAATTTAACAACATAAAAACGGTGGACCAATTGGAGCGGTTTTTAGAGCGACCGCAACTTGACGTAGGAGTGCGGTCCCCCCGCCCACCAATATTGATTGACAGGCGCATCACCATATGCTCAGTTTGTTGTTTCACGTCCGCCATTTTCAGCGTGTGAGTCAAAGCGATGTCACTAAAGGAACACCCTTGCTCTATTTTTAGATGTAAGGCTCATTGGGCTCAACACAACTTTAGGTAGGTTTGCAAGCATGTGTTCTTTTCATTGCATCTACCTTAAACTTTAGCCGTTTGCATTTCTCGCGGTCACAGAAGCTCCCTGTGATCTTAACTAGGTGCAGCTGGAAAAGCGAGCGCATTGCCTCACATGCGCGTCTCTCCATTGGAAATAAAATAACGAACTTGCCTGCAGGTCGCACACCAGAAACGCCATGCATTTATGAATTCTAAACATAGGTTTCTATCAGGGTACACACACCGGTGCTTTAAGTCGGCGGCTGTCTGCGGCGCCCAGCCATGATTCGGGACACTTCATGTTTCTGCCACGCCACAGAGCGCCATCTGAATAGTTTTATTTTAAATAACATCCGAATGTGACTTTGAACGTGGCATGGTTGTTGATGCCAGACAGCCTGGTTTAAGTATTTCAGAAGCAGCTGATCTACTGGCATTTGCGCAAACATCTCTGGGGTTTACTGAGAATGGTCCAAAAAAGAGAAAATATCCATTGAGCGGCAGTTCTGTGGGCGCAAATGCCCTGTTGATGCCAAGGGTCAGAGGAGAATGGCCAGACTGGTTCGAGCTGATAGAAAGGCAACAGCAATTCAAATATCCATTTGTTACAACTGAGGTATGCAGAAGAGCATCTCTGAATGCACAACATGTCCAACCTCGAGGCAGATGGGCTACAGCAGCAGAAGACCACACTGTGTGCCACTCCTGCCAGCTAAGAACAGGAAACTGAGGCTACAATTTGCACAGACTCACCAAAATTGGACAACAGAAGATTGGAAAAATGTTGCCTGGTCTGATGAGCCTCGACTTCTGCTGCAACATTCGGATGGTAGGGTTAGATTTTGCATCAACAGCATGAAAGGAGGAATGGAGCCATCCTGCCTTGTTTCAACAGGTGGTGGTGTAATGGTGTAGGGGATGTTTTCTTAGCACACTGAGACAGGTTTCTTAAACATGACAATGAGTTCACTGTACTCAAATGGCCTCCACAGTCACCAGATCTCAATCCAATAGAGCACCTTTGGGTTGTGGTGGAACAGGAGATTTGCCAGCCGACAAATCTGCAGCAACTGCGTGATGCTATCGTGTCAATATGGACCAAAATCTCTGAGGAATATTTGCAGTACCTTGTTGAATCTATCCCACGAAGGATTAAGGCAGTTCTGAAGGCAAAAGGGGGTCCAACCCAGTGCTAGTAAGGTGTACCTAATAAAGTGGCCGTCAGTGTTTATATATGCTTTTGTCCAGCTTTTTGTCCAACTAAGTTATTTGCTTGACAATGCGTAGGTGAATCAGTTCAGACAGATTCTTGTGGGCGAAAATCTTGATCTTGACTAATAATATGACATATTTTGTAACCTTACCAAATCCAATCAGGGTCTAATAATAACACAAGTGTCAGCCCACGTTATTCCATGCAAAATATTCGGTTGACATTCACTTAAAAGTGTGTCACAATATATGAAGTTAATGGCACTGCAGTTGTGGTTTCATTTTCTCTTTAAGACAACTAAGAAACGCTAATGTAGAACAATAACTGATGTCTGACGCCCCCACAGTGTTAACAACAGACTTGACTTCATCGCCTTGTACAAAACCTCAAGCATAATTATGATTGAAAGCACTTTTTTAGACCATGGATGAGAAATATTGCCTCAAATGTGGCACATTAGTTAAGCTCCAGTCTAATTATTTAGTAGTCGAATTAATGTATTCATGGTACATGCGCAACAGATGTAACAAGATAGTTCATATATAATAAATCAGGCCTGCTGTATTACCATCCGATGCACTTCTGCTGGTGTCAGGAGCTTTGTTTGGGAATCTTTTAACATCAAAGACTGGGTTAAGACACATATAGCCCTAAAACATGAGGGATTTTTTAGTTAGCCTTTTAACGGCAATATATAATGGGTAACCAATAGCTAGATCTCAGTTTTGCCTCTCATATTGATCCAATCAACCACATCGGCAGCAGATCTTTGTAAATCACTACACTTTCAGATCATTACTGGAAGAAAATAACACAATTTGAGCAAAGATTCTTCACTTTGGAGGAACTAAACACAAATATCTAAACCAAATATTCAGCTTAGTGCCTTATTTATCAGGGGTCACCATAGCGGAATGAACCACCAACTATTCCAGCATGTGTTTTACGCAGCGGATGCCCTTCCAGCCGCAAACCAGTACTGGGAAACACCCATACACACTCATTCACACACGCACTCGTACACTACGGCCAAATTAGTTTACCCAATTCACCTATAACGCATGTCTTTGGACTGTGGAGGAAACCGGAGCACCCGGAGGAAACCCACGTGAACACGGGGTGAACATGCAAACTCCACACAGAAATGCCAACTGGCCCAGCCGGGCTCAAACCAGTGACCTTCTTGCTGTGAGGCGACAGTGCTAACCACTGAGCCACCATGCCACTTAATATTATTAATACATTATTTAAATAATATTTAAAATATTAACAATGTTTAAATGGGTTTAGCTTAGGGCTGGGCGATATGGCAAAAATATGGCAGTCTCGATAATTATTTTCCATATTGAACGATATATCTTTCGATATAAGTTGTTAATGCTTCCAGATTTAAGAGTATCCCCAAAAATAACTGAAGCCACAAAAATTAGAGGGTCCATTAAATGGCATAACATATTTTAGGCTGATAAATTTTCAGTGGCCGAAAATTCAGTGCATCTCTCAACACACTTCTAGATTCCCATTGTTGCACATTTCTGCTGTGTGATTGGTTCGTAGGTCAATATCGAGTAAAAAGTCCAGAGCTTATCATTGTTATTGACATAAATTTTATCGCGATTTGATATATCGTTTATAGGCCCAGCCCTTGCTTGAATAACATTTTGCATGACGTTGATGGCATTATTAGCAAAAATTGATCATTCTGATTTTGAAAAAAATAAATAAAATCATAATGGCTGCAAAGTGATGTGTTATAGCTCTAACAGTTTTTCAAACTTTAGATTTACCTTTTTTTGTCATTACCTTTTAACACCCAGTCTTTGAAGTGGTCATTTTGAAGCCAAAATTCTTAAAATGTATATTATGCCTGATTCACACTAGCAGCGACTGCAAACGCAGATCTGCGTAGGTCTATGCAGCACAAATACAACCGGTCTCTGAGCGAGCTGAGAGAGAAGCATGTGAGCTCTACTGGTGCACCTACTGGCTGTCACTTAAGATAATCAGTATTTATTTGCATAATGTTGAACGATTCTCAACTTTGTCGCATCGCTTGCCATGACCACCTGGTCACCAACGGCCACCGTCGTTCGTGTAAACGGAGGTTGCCGGAAGTCGCTCACTCTCCATTGAAATAAATTGTCGCTTTACCATTGCAAGTCGCACGTAGCGTGAATGAGGCATTATCCTGTGGTGTTAGCCTTAGTTAGCAGGTACAATAACCTTAACAATAAGTCTGAAAATAACACAATATGAAAAAATATGAAAATTGGAAGCAAATAAATTAGTTGTCAAACAAAAATCCCTGCTTTTCCATGATTGGACAAAAATTTTTCTAGACTTTCAATGTCTAGAACAGACAAAAAATCTATGATATTCCAGATATTCCATGACTCCTGGGAACCCTGTAAACTCAAGAACCTTTATCTATTTGAAAATACTAGTTCACGGGTACTCAACAAGTCGCCCACACATCCGGATCTTGCTCATCTGTATTAATTTTGTTGTATAATGCTGAAGTTTAAGTGTGTGAAGTGTTGCAAATATTAAGCTTTATGTTTGCATCATTTAATGTATTTTATCAATGCAATTGATACTTCTAAAGCCTATCATACACTGTTTCTTCCACCAATTTTATGCTCTTGTGAACACTCTCGTGGCATCTGTCATTGCTAAGCAACCATCAGCTGTGCTAAACGGGCACTGCAGACTATGTGCAGGTTACACTCATAGAAAACAAAGTTTAACCTTTTAAAAACACATTTTGGTTCCATATTTATATTTATACATAGCATTATTATTTTTAAATAGAACAAGTGGCATATCAGACCTTTTTATTATATAAAATGTTTTATTATATTAAATAGTCTTATTGTGCAAATCGTCATTTGAGTCCCTTTGCACATTTTATGTGGTTTAAATGTGGCCTGTGAACTTGGGAACCCCTGTACCACTGACAGTGAGCATGTGACTTGATTTTGCTCTTGGCTGTGCAATGAAGCACTCAACTCATCAGAGTTTGTAAAGACTACTAAAAGCTCCTCTACTGAACAGAATCAATGCAGAACGGCCACTACACATGCTCATTGATCTGAACATCACATGGATGAGTTGAGGCAGTTGAGATGATCCCGCATCTCCATTGACTCAAGTCTGATGATTAGCTGTTAGTTCTCATCAACCTAGCTTGAAAAAAAAAATGATTAATTGATTAAAAAAACCTTTTACAACGTTAAGCTTGATTTTAAAAAAAGAATACATGAAATTTCATGCTCAAGACACTGTGCATCATGGTATATTTAACTGAACGGGAGCAGAATATCCAGAGAAAAAGATAAGTGCAAACACAAAGACCACTATGAACAAATGTTGCATCTATGATTAAGGTTATTGTTCTTAATATTTCAAGTAGCAGTTAATAAAAGAAATAGAACTAATAAAATAAAGACAACACATGAAATAAAATAACATTTCAAATCAGGATGTTAGATGAACATCCATACTAAAAGGAACTAATGTAACTGATTTGTGCCAGATGCAAAATAAAAAATAAAGTAGGTGTTTCTTGGGCAGTATGTACCAATAATAGTCATTTTTGTGTACAAGCTTGGAAAGTAGAGCCTCAATGAAAATACTGGGGAAAATACTGGAACTGGAAACAATGAAAAACCGCCTTAACTGACTGACATTGACAAGACTTAACAGAATAGTAATTGGGTTATTCCTCTCTGTTATTCTTTCAAACTGAAAACAAAAAACCCAAGTGTTTTTGTTTTTGTGCCAAACCTTGTTATAGCCTTAAAACACTGATGTATACAACCTCCGCAAGCACTTCTACACTGTTTGAGTCCCTGGTTTGTGCTGCTTCTACGCCAAAAGCAAACACGCTTTATGTTTATGTATGAAACCCCAACATGGAGCACTTCAAAGAACAGTCCAGTTGCAGAAAAAATCAACTAAAACAAACCTCAAGATGTCCTCGCTCTATGTACAAACAAATTCGAAAACCTGCCAAGCTAACAGGTCATAGCACTTTTTTTGTGTTTAAAGGAAGTCTAATATATGTCTAACACAATGTTTCTCAACCATGTTCTTTTAGGACCACCAGCACTGCATATATCCATGTCTTCTAGGCCAAACACACCTGATTTAGATCATCCGCTAGAAGACCAGAAATGGATGTGACAGATAAAGGAGACATCCAAAACATGCAGTGCTGGTGGTCCTCCAGGAACGTGGTTGAGAAACACTTGTCTAACAGACTACCAAATATAGATGACTTGGCTAAAATAAGGTTAAATTTGGGCTGTCAGTAAAAACCTTTTAGACGTCTAAGAATAGTCTAAAACTAGACTATACATCAAATAGAGAGGAATGAATGACTAAACATGTCTAGTCTGTCTATTTGTTGACTAATCTAGATTTAGACTATTCTTAGAGGTCGATTTTAACTGACAGACCAAATTTAGCCATGTTTTAGCCAAGAGGTCTAAGTTTAGACGTCTATTAGACATCTATTAAAGATCAAATTGCTTGGTGGAAGCCCTTCATGTGGTTTCTGCTGCCCACATCAGTAAATATGCTTTAAAACTAAATGAACATAGCACATTGCACTAGTAAAATAAGCTGACTCTAGCTATAACATTCATTTTAATGTAATGTAATACCAGACCCAGTTCTTTGTACAAACAGATCTAGTCAATGTCTCAATATCTGTTATTACTATTCACTCTACACTGTAAAACATGCTGGGTTGCACACAATTGACTTGTGTAGGGACAACATGAAGGAATTAACTGAATAGTTTTTACAAATTAAAGTGAATTGAACATAAAACAATTAAGTTGCCCCCCAAAAAACTCAAGAATTGTGTTGTTTCAGCTCATTTTAAAGGTGCAGTATGACACCCAGTGGTTGAAATAGGTATTGCACAGCTGGTTCAAAAGACACACAAGCACAGGTTGCCAGATTGACAACACCAACAGTGTGCCTGACCGTTGAACGTAAAGGCGGATTTAAACCGTTTTCTAAACTAAAGCAATGGCACGCGATAGAAGAAATATTTTCATATTAAAAGGTGTTTTTGTTCTAACCAACACCTGAAATTTATATTTTAGAAACGGCTTCTATTTCAGGACAACAGGACAAACTGACAATGATTAGCTCAGGTACAACTCATGTGCTTTATTCAGTGTTAAATGCTATGAATGCCATTTTACCTGGCATTTATTACCATACTACTGAAAGCAGCAGCAGATAGTTCACCTCAGATCTTCAAACTAAAATAAACCATCTGAAATTGATGTCAGAACTTTAGAACAGTGCAAACCAACACATATCAGTGATTCAGTGTGTACATTTAATAATGTTAAAGAGGTTTAATATGTATTTATCTCTTAAGGCCCAAGGTGTTTTTTTACATGGATTTTTTATTTTTCTTTGCTATTTGGGCTTATTAGAACCTAATTAGAATAAAAACCTAAGTATCATGTTTTGATATGATGTACTTTTTGAGAAAAATGATGTCCATATATGTAGACTTGGGGTCCGAATTTACATAAAACACTTTTTCCTGAATTTTTTTAATGCATATATAACATAGATATTTTTTTAGCTTGCTTTGACTATCAGAGAGTAAAAACAATTTTTTTCCCATTTTGGACAGTTAAAAATAGTGTTTGGGATATTTTGTATGCTGCAAAACAGTTGCAGGATGTCACTGTATGTCTGTAACAAAATATAAAACATTCAAAGTATTTTAAATAGCCACTTAAGAGCTAAAATGTGCTGTCCATGTATGTGGACACTCAAGCCCTAGGAGGTTAATTAGATTATAAATCATACCATTTCGTTGGAGTGCAGTAAGTGCACTATTCTGTGCTTCTAAATAGCTGTATTTAAATTTCTGCCATGCTGCATCTGGTGCAAACAGCCAAATTTCATGACGTAGTGTGTTGTTAGGACACGGGGTTACAGTGTAACGTGCTCACCTAATGTTTATGTTCATAATATTTATATTATGTGCTAATTAATAACCACCTCATGTGGAACTCTGAATCTGGGTCTCATTTCGAAGTCTGCTACTGTCCACCGGAGGTCGCATTCAATTGTGGACGCACACTTTGAGAGCCTTTCTGACTGAATGAACGAAATATGCAGTTTTCTACCAAGGCAACTTGAGATACTGAAATATAATTGGCTAAACTGACATTCGGCAGGTTAAAGGGACTAAAACAAAGACAGTCATTCTGACACGAAACAGACATTTTCAAAGCAGGATATTTGACTTCAGCATTGTTTTTCAGATAAACAAGAATGTTCATTAAGTATGTTTCTTAAATATCTGCAAACATACACATTGTGGTATTTTTATGCTTTAAAAGAGTGAAAAACTAACATACAGCATCTTTAAATAAGTAGGTTGAACAGACAGCAAATGTCATTTCTTGAGTGTAATGTGTCACTATTGAAAAGTATTTTGTTGTGGTGCTATATTCAATTATTTACTATTATTCAAAGTTCAAATGAACACAATATCAGCATGCCGAACATTAAAAATGTGCACAGCTTTCACTTTTACAACTGATATTGCATTATATTTAGCAAACCACACCATGCCTGCCAAATCATCACAGATGCTCTGGCCAGAGACACAGCCGTGGATCGCTTTGTAAATTTGCTTCAAACAAACATTTAGCCCAAATTAATGATATAACCATGAGGGGGAATAAGCATTTTAGCACAATGCAAAGCAACACTGTACTTCAACCAATTGTGTTATTTTAACAGATTATTATTATTGTCTATAAGTATATCACACCATCAAGAATAGACTAAAAATACTAATGATATTCATTCATTCATTTTTATTCGGCTTAGTCCCTCTTTTATCAGGAGTCGTCACAGCGGAATGAACCACCAACTATTCCAGTATATGTTTTATGCAGCGGATGCCCTTCCAGTCATAACCCAGTACTGGGAAACACCCATACACACTCATTCACACACACACACACACACACACACACACACACACACACACACACACACACACACACACACACACACACACACACACACATATACACTATAGGGCTCATTTAGTTTACCCAATTCACCTATACTGAATGTCTTTGGACTGTGGGGGAAAGCGGAGCAACTGAAGGAAACCCATATGAACATGGAGAGAACATGCAAACTCCACACAGAAATGCCAAATTGGCCATGCCACCCTATAATGATATTGAGTTTCCCTTTTTCACCAGACTAAATGTAAGGAGTGAACTGAGTGAAGGGAATATAAAATTAACACTGAGCAAATATGAAATGTCGGCGTCTTATTAGAGGAAGGCATCATCATTAACCAAATCAATTACTTTGGCAAATAGGCAAGCTGTGTAGAACATTAATGTAAGGCGCTTGTTTAGGCATACTAAACTGTTGCATTACTTAGTCTCCATTAACTTTTGCAATCAAATTTACACAGTGATATAAATATATTTAATTGCTATTCATATTAACCAGAGAGCAACCAAAGGTTGATGCTTATTTACCAAAGCCTGATGTCTACGGTCAGTGACCTGGTAATTTAATTAAATTAAAATTTAAGTTTAATAAATCATTAAATACAGTTCCTTGGCATGTTGTTTTCTCTAAGCTAAAAAGCATATATAATACTTCTGTATCTCTAGTACACTAACATCTAGGGACTGGAGCTCTAAAGAAAATCATGATTCAATTTTACTCCTTAATAGTTCCAGCTAATGATTCTTTTAGTATTTTCATGGAAGAATTTTTTGAAAAATTGAGTCCCTGAGGTTTGTTACGACATGATGTTTTCAGATCTAATGGAACTTGATCAAATAAAACTGGCAGATGAAATAATGAAGAGTTTCCACCTAGAAAAGAAAATTTTTTGGCATAAAGATGCTGTAAGTTTTTGACTTCTAAAGCATAAAATGCCATAATATGTTTGCAGATATTTAAGAAACATGCTAAGTGAACATTCTTGTTTATCTAAAAAAAACTGCTTTACAATAAAAATGTGCTTTACTTGGCAGAACAACAGCCTATGTTTTGGTTCTTTTCGCCAGCCCAATGCCAGTTTAGCCAATTATATTTCAGCAGTCTGGGTTGCCTTCATGGAAAACAGCATATTTGATTCATTCAGTTGGTTCTCAAAGCATTTTTCCATGACCAAACTGCAACCTCCAGAGGACAGTATCAGACTCTGAAATAAGATCCAGATTCAGAGCTCCACATGAGGTAATTAATTAGCAATAATATATATTACAAACGTAAACATTAGGTGAGCAGGTTACATTGTAACCCGTGTCATAACAACACAATACGTAACAAGATTTGCAATGATAATAAATATAGCTGTCGGCGTCAGACACAAAACCACACGACAGAATTTTTTTTATAAAACCATTTAGAAGCACAGAATAGTGCACTTACTGCACCCTAACGAAATGGTAAGATTCATTCATTCATTCATTTTCGTTTTTCGGCTTAGTCCCTTTAATAATCTGGGGTTACCACAGCGGAATGAACTGCCAACTTATCCAGGATATGTTTTACGCAGTGGATGCCCTTCCAGCTGCAACCCATCACTGGGAAACATCTATACACACTCACTCACACACATACTCTTCGGTCAATTTTACCATATTCACCTATGCCGCATGTCTTTGGACTTGTGGTGTAAACCAGAGCACCAAAGGAAACCCACACAAACATGGGGAGAACATGCTAACTCCACACAGAAATTCCAACTGACTCAGCCGAGGCTCAAACCAGCGACCTTCTTGCTGTGAGGCGAACGTGCTACCCACTGCACCACCACATGGCCCTATGGTAAGATTTATAATCTTATTAATACATATTAAACATCTTTAACATTATTAAATGTAGATGCTGAATCACTGACATGTGACTGATATGTAGTCACAGTTCTAAAGTTTAATTTCAAACTGTTTATTTTATTTTTAAGATCTGAGGTGAACTATCTGCTGCTGCTTTCAGTAGTATGGCATTAAATGCCATGTAAAATGGCATTTAGATTCACATTATTAGCATTTAACACTGAATAAAGCACATGAGGTGTACCTGAGGTGATCATAGTTCATCCTGTTGTTCACCTATGAGAAATAGAAACTAAAATATAAATGTCAGGTGTTGGTTAGGAAAAAACTCCTTTTAGTATTTTAATGTCTTCTATCACATGCCGTTGATTTTAGTTAGAAAACACTTCAAATCAGCCTTTAGGCTCGATAGTAAGGCGCACTCATGTCAATCTGGCAACCTCCACTTGCGTGGGCTCGTCGGAGAAGGAGCCGAGTGAAAATGTATTTTGATCCAGGGGTGCAATATCTGGTTCAACCACTGGGTGTCAAACTTACATACTGCACCTTTAAGTATTTTAAAATGGAATCCTACTTAAAGTATGTTGTTATATATGTATACTATTCAGTTCACGCTTCCTTTACACTGTGAAACCTGATAATTGAAGTTAGCTTAAACTGTTTGAGGAAACCAATAACGGAAAACCATTTAAAATTCAAACCATTTAAAATTTTTAAACAAAATTGTTTGAGTACTGTAAACTCTTATATATATTGAGTCATATTCGCATAAATTAGTTGTGTTGATATTATCAAACATGTAAAGTTCAGTTAATAAAACAAATTAAGTCCAAACAATTATATATTGTAGCTACTTAAAAGGTTTGGCATTGGTCGGCGCTAGTGGTTGTTAGTGGTGGTTAGTGCGTCAACACATGCACTTCGGTGCTCATGGCGACTCGAGTTTGAGTCCGCCTCGCGGTCCTATGATGCTTCCCCTCTCTCTGCTCCCCATACTTTCCTTTCAACTCTCTCTACTTTCCTATCCAATAAAGGTGAAAAAAAGGTTTGGCATTGCTTCTAGGATTAGAGTTAAATTAATAGAAAAAAAGTCTGACTAAATTCACACATAACTCATTTGGTTTGAGTTCTGCTTAATATAATCAGTTTATGAGTTACCATAACTGTTTTTTATTAAATTAAAGTAAGTTGAAAAAATAAGGTAAACTAACTTATTTCATTTAGGGATTTTCATGGTTTTATTAACAAGGAAATGATAGTACCGATTGACAAAAAGTGATAGTAAAGTCATTTATGTTGCCAGATTTAAGTTTCAAATAAATGTTTTTATTTATTTCAGATTCCTGAAAATTTATCTATGCGTGTATATTTCGGTAACACTTTATAATAATGTTATATTAGTGAATGTTGAACTATGATTAATAAAGGCTGTACAAGTTTTGTTCATTATTAGTTTGTGTTAGTAAATACATTAACTAATGAATCTTTGTTGTAAGTGTGCCCAATATAACGAAGCACAAATGTCTGCAATATTGATCAAAACTAAATAAACACTTAAATGTGTATTGAGCAACAATCATAGCAAGAATGATTTCTTTAGCGATTGGTTTTTGGAGATCACAATTTTGAGATGTCAACCAAGACTTTTAAGATGTCCAGACATTTTTGTATAACAAATAAAATTAGAGCAAAGTCATTTAAAACTGTTCATCGTATTTATCCTGTAAATCAGGTAATTGCTAAATTTTGTAGAGATGTTGATTTAAAATATGCTTTCTGTAAAGATAAAGAAGAGAGTATTTTATGATTGTATTTATACAAAAATGTAATGATTTGCACTCATCAAGTCATTGCTTCATACTGTTTTTATTTTTTATTTTTACATTCTTCGGGCGATTTAAAAACACAAAAAACAGTATTTAAAAAAGAAAAACAGTACGAAGCAATGGCTTGATAAGTGCGAATCATTACCTTTTTGAATAATAGAATTGACAAGATTGACGCACCAAAGAAGCTTCTTTAAAAACCGCAAGGACGCAGGGCAAACTTCATTACTCTACGCACACGATTGTATTTATACACAATTATTTTAGTGATCTATTTTTATTTTATAGTTATTTTATGTTAAACAGAGTATGAATATTGAATTGGAATTCAAAGAAAAATATGCTTTTTTTTAATGAGAATGCTCTTGATTTCAAAATTTGCTCATTATATATGGATTTAAAGAATCTTCTCTTTAAATAATTGATCATTAATGTTATATTTCTTTTTATATCGCATTTATTTTGATGTCAAATTAATGCTATGTCATTGCCCTTGTATGTTCTGTTTGAAAATTGCAATAAAAAAAGAATGATTTCTGAAAATTCAGCTTTAACATCATGAAAAAAAATATATTAAAGGAACCAAAACAGTTATTTTGAAATAAAAAAGTAACAATCCTACTGTTTACTCCATTTTTAACCCAATAAATCGGCTTTGGTGATTTTAAAGACCATTTACATATCTTCTCGACACTACGCTTTCGAACAGTACTGTTTATTGTCAGCGAAATGCTAGTAAAAGACTGTTGTACAATTACGCCAGTGTTTTAAGCTCTAAAAAAACATGTTGAACAAAGCGTTCACATTCAAAGAGATGTCACAGCTTACCGTTCCCACACTGCAGACAGACCTTTTTAGTCAGAGCTCTTAAAGAGTGCGATTACATGAAAGAACTGCCAGTGCTACCCTGACATTTTGATTCCACATAAGAATAGGAACAGAGAAAGAAAAAAAAAGCTTTGTAATCATACTTAACATACTATCTTTCAGTTGTTGCTCAGGAGATAGTCTATAAAGCTAAGAGCACAGGCATTAACGTTCCCCTGTTTTTCCCCTGCTGACCAGAGAACGGTCTTTCTGGTCTTCAATCATGTCTTCCTTAAGTCTGAAGCAGAGCTAAAATCTGCACCCAGGCCTGTGCTTCTACTTATTCTCCAACTCATACCTCAAGCTGACAGCGGATCGATGCGTTTTGATTGGGTGCCATCATGGCTCCACCAGGCCCTGGCTTAAAGAGGTCTGCGGCCACTGGGAAATTCGCTTTGCTACTGAACATCCTTGGAATAACCTCCCCGCATTAGAGCTATATGTGCCGCGGGCTGTCAGCGAACGCTCTACTTTATGAGTCTAAAGCTGGAGATGAGAAAATATGAAACAAAAGATTAACTACAGCAATCCCTGTTATATTTTTCAAATTGTATACGGATACACAAGGGGAAACCTAGGTTTGGATGAAACTGAGAAAGAGATGTGGCCCCAGGGACCGGCGTCCAGGAGGACTCGGATCCCTCATCCTTCAGGTCTGCGTCCCAAATTACTCTGTAGTCACTAGGGAGAAGCCAGTCCTTCTATATCTCTGCAGCCACTTTCAGTATATCTGCGCTAAATGGATGCGATTATAATGAGGAGAACCGTATGCATGCAGAAGGTTAATTAAAATAATGTACGTTTTATTTCATGGGGACATCATGTAGAAAGAGGAAATAAGCACATGTGGGGTTTACTTTATAATGATCGAAGACTAGCGTGTGTGTTCTCCCACCCAGGGCATTAATTTACACTCGAAAATTGCTGATAGATGTGAAATGACCCATCGTGGTGTTTTATAATGAGGTTCTTTAGTCTATGGTGGAGAGATGATGACATTGTCCAGCGAACATGCTTAGGCGGCGGGAATTGTATGTGTATGGCTGGCTAATATCGTAACCGTTTTATAATAGGATGAGATTGCCTGGAGGATTTAACAGTACAAAGGTATTTTATAGGCACTCTTTTTAGATTGTATGTTAAAATTTCAGAATGTGACCGTAAGCAAATGCCGAAATAAACATTGAAGCTTATTTACCCGAAGGATGCCGTAAATATATAATTTAGTGGATTAAAAATAAAGACAAGGTCAGAACTATTAGCCCTCCTATATATTTTTTCCCCAATTTCTGTTTAACGGAGAGAAACATTTCTAAATATAATAGTTTTAATGACTAATTTCTAATAACTTTTTTCTTTTCTCCATATTTACTATATAATCTAATATTCGCTACATATTTTAGTGTCCATGTCCATCCCTTTATGACCACAGTGTACCTATCTTCTGATGGTTACCTACAGCAGGATAACGCTCCATATCATAAAGCGTAAATCATATCATGGTTTCTTGAACATGACAATAGTCAAATGGCCTCCACAGTCACCAGATGTCAATCCAATAGAGCACCTTTGGCATGTGGTGGAACGGGAGATTCGTACTATTGATGTGCAGCCAACAAATCTGCAGCAACTGTGTGATGCTATCATGTCATTATGGACCAAAATCTTTGAGAAATATTTCCAGTACCTTGTTGAATCTGATTAAGGCAGTTCTGAAGGCCAAAGGGGGTCCTATTCTGTACTTGTAAGGTGTACCTAATAAAGTGGCCGGTGAGTGTATATCTACATGTAAAATAAGCAGACCAAGCACAAATCTTTTGCTCTGATTATTTATATATGTATTTTATTTTAGCTTTGGCAGCAGTGGTGCTGTAATTAGCATGATGACTGTGTGGTTTTTCAGCTGTGCACATTCAGATGCATACCAATTTTTGAGCAGCCTGCCATAAACATTGTGTCTTTAAGATGGTTTGGCAAGTTAAAAATAGTACAACATTTTCAAACTCCCTCTAGAGACTTTTCCATTTTTTTCACTTTGTTGCAGTCCTTATATAAACTCCCCCTTAAGAAAGGCGCTCAGCCTAAAACCACCCTAATTATACAAGACTTCCATAATACTAATTAGACATATTAGTTGCTCACAAATAACGTTTGCACATCCCTAGATTGGCCACCAATTTGTGATGTTTGCGCCACAGAATTATTTTATGGACGCTTTGAAAATTTACAAGTTTCTCAGTAGCAGAAGTCGTCATAGTTGGGTAAACTTCCAATGCAGGCTCATTCTAAAAAACGTACACCTATATACATTTCTGGAGAGAGTCAAATGCGTTTTTAAGAGAGAGTTTTTGTTTTCGTGAACTCACCAGAGCTTTTTAAGATCTAAAATTTCTTTCGCGAGTGCCATTCGCATCTGCTCTTCTCACATAAGTCCACCAGCAGCCGCTGTTCACTGACTGACTGACTGATCGACTGACCGATTGACTAACCCACCCTCCTCCTTACCTAAACCCAACCGATAGTGTTTTAAAAAGCACCGATTAACCAGCGCCCACCCTCTTTCTTAAACGCAACCAATAGTGTTTTCAAAAGCACTGATTGACCAGCACCCACCCCCTTCCCTAAACCCAACCGATAGTGTTTTCAAAAGCACTGATTGACCAGCACCCACCCCCTTCCCTAAACCCAACCGATAGTGTTTTCAAAAGCACTGATTGACCAGCAACCACCCCCTTCCCTAAACCCAACCTATAGTGTTTTCAAAAACACCAATTGACCAGCACCTACCCCCTTCCTTAAACCCAACCGATAGTGTTTTCAAAAGCACTGATTGACCAGCACCCACCCCCTTCCTTAAACCCAACCGATAGTGTTTTCAAAAGCACTGATTGACCAGCACCCACCCCCTTCCCTAAACCCAACCGACAGTGTTTTCAAAAGAATTCCAGAAAAAGAAAAGCCCTCGGGCCACCTGATTTTTTTACCATGTTTTCAGATTTGACCACATTCTCACCCCGTTAATTACTTGTTTATTTTATTTTTTGTCTATTGTTTTTGTCTTTTTGAAACCGTTCTTCATCGGACTCGAACCTCGTTGTTGCGGTCAACTCCACTATGCGTTCATGTTAAAGACGAAATGCAGCCATACACATACTTCTAGCTACATAATTCAAGATCTCCAGAAATGTATATAGGAGAGTACAACAAATACTTTTTTACAATCCCATTTGCTGAAATAATTAAAAAAAAAAACTCCATGATGGTGTTATCAAGACTTCCAAAAAAAGAAAGAAAAATTGTGTGAGGCAACCAAAAGAGAGAACAAAGTCAAATTTTCTGTCCAGCCCCTATAAACGCTGCCTTAAGCCTGGTTTGTACTTCTGCGTCGAGTGATCGGAGTGACCCACGGCGCCTGCCTTGCACGGCTACATTACAGCTTCTCATTCAAAACATTTTATTTTTTAATAGCGGGTGATAATCGCACCAAAACGTATTAAAGGGTAAGTAAATTATAACAGCGCAAACTTTTCTGTAACCGACCATAGTAGTGCTGTGCGTCATTTGTTTAACCCTTTAAGGTTACGTGCTGACTGACTGACTGACTGACAGGTGCGTGATGCGTGAGGCCAGCAAGCACGTCGTATAGCCGTTTCACTTTACTTCAGGATGCATTAATACTGCTCTGTAGGTCTATTGGAGACATTTATAAATATTCCTAGCAAATCTAATAAATGTTGGAGACATAATCGTTACATAAACGCACTAAATCACACTTCAGCTGCGTTTTTTTGAGAGCGCACAAGAAGATCTGTGCTTGAGCAGCGTATATTTGAGGGGGCGTGTAAAAAGTTTTGTGCACGAGCAGAGGAAATCGGCGCGCAAGCAAAGAGATTCGCATGCTGTAGGCTATTACATAAATGCGATCTCGACTCGTAATACTGCGCTCACGACATTTGTCATTGAAATAACGCCACAGGTAGTTAGTAGATCTGTGTAAAAAAAGGTCTGCCGCCACAGCTGGAAAAAATCCTAGAGGCAACACTGTATGTTTTTGTTTTTTATATTAAAATATTATAATATTATAATATTAAAAAATATTAAAAACTTTCAAGGATTTAAGATTATGATAACTGTTAAAGAAGTCATAACAGACTTGACCATTGTTAATATTGAAGAAACAGGTCTTAACGCAAGTTGAATAAGTTGAATCCATATGCTAAACCTTCATGCTTTCCTCTTGTTTTCTTACGCTCTACCAGCAGAAGCAAATATTTGTCTCTTTGGGTTCTTTGATCTAAAACGTAAGCCTCTGGGTAGGTGAGGACGGTCTCCCTGCTCGTGTATACATTAGACAGCACATATTGATTTTTTTTGTGCTGCTCGTCCCAAAAGGCCTTTACATTCCTTCCCTCATCTACTTTCCACACATGGAGATGAATTGCGCTCCAAGGCCAGGTTTGATGAACCCGTGATTGGCTGTCCTTAGCCTTGGGATCCGCAGGTGTAATTAAAGCCAGGAGTCACTATGAATGAGATGGCCTCTAGTGCCTGTCCTGTAGATAAATACATGTACATTCGGCAGACCAAAAACTGCCAGGAACAAGATTCATGCTTGCTCTGAGCTATTTGAGGAAAAGTGAAGGCTCAGATAGCAGTGGAGATTCATGCATCGGCCTAAATATAGATATGAAGAACAAGACCTGACAAGGTCAGGAGAAAATCTATAGAAGTGCCTTTTTTTAATCAATAGCAGTTTTTAATCCGTCAGTCTGTCATTTGAGACTGGACCTGTTGACTTCGGACAACTGCTAACTCAACCTTCAGGGCAGAAGGCATAAATGATGTACACTAATAAGATGGTTTACAGATTAAGAGGTAAAGTGAGCTCAAACTAAGATACTGTTCAAAGCTCTATCTCAGAGTGTCTTGAAAACTCAATGTCTCACTTGATAAACTATCTTCCAATGCTGCACAAGGCTTTAGCCCTGTACAAGAATAATTGCATCATGCTGTAAACACAGCATCAACAAGGTTATATCTTCAGCAATGTGCGTAAAAGAAAGAGTGATTCATGTGATGGCAAGCAACCTATTGCTATTAACAGACCACAGCAGTTATTTTTGGTAAACCATATGTATTTCAAGTATAATGCGGGGTTAATTATCATTTATAATTATAATTTGATATATAGCAAATACGCCTTCTCTATGGTGCGGATGGAAATTTTTATAAATCACATTTTTGAGTATTGAAAGTAATATTTTCTTACAGATATTTTCCCCAAAAGATTCATCAAGTAGGGTTGTGCGATTAATCAAAATCGAATCATAATTGTGATCTGAAATGTTGCGATTAGGCATGTGCCGGTATCACATTTTCATGCTGCAATTAATTGATTGAGCTTTTATCACGGTATACGGTATTATCACGATATTGTAATTTTGCTAGAGAAACAGGTAAAAAAACACAAAAAAACTTTCATTTCGTCAACTTAGTAACTTTAATAACTTTTTAATTAACTAAAAGTACTTCAAACATTTAAACATAAATAAAACAATACACAATATAAAAGAAAACTTGAGCAATTATATCAAAGTGAATGTGCAAAGGGAAACCGTCTTCGATCAGCAATCCCTCTGCATTTTTTTGGAACCCAAAATATTTCCAAACCTCTGACTTTTTTTTTGAAGGGGGATAAATTGTCGGCAGCGTTCCTCCTTCTGCCATGCTTCTTCTTCGTGTGAGGATTAGAGAGCGGTGGCAGCAGCTGCACGCACTGTGTGCACACAGTGCTTCTACATGCGGGGATTGTTTACATCAGAGTGCGCATCAGTTCTGCGCAGCATATACGCACTGTTTCTTTAAGCGGTTGATGGAAAATAAGCTAAGGCGCGTTCTAAGAATATAAATTCGTATCTATTATTTTTCACGGTATTTTGAAGTGCCCGCGATAACAATATCGTGCATATTCATTACCGTGATTTATCACATTACCGAATACCGGCACAAGCCTAGTAGCGATTAGTTAATTGCAAGAGGCTGCAATATGAAATATATATGTATTATATAATTTACGTTTCCAAAAGCCATCGTTAGTCAACTAAGGTTACAAGTTCCGTCGTTACAAACATAGTTCGTTGATTTGCCGTTTTCCAAATCCATCACTTCAACGAACATTCACAAACTGTGTCCAGAAACTTGTGCACCTGCAACTACACCTCTGGAGCTGTAGTTAGAAACATAGTTGTGTGTAGTCTGTGTTCTATTGCCAGTTATCTCCCTATGCCCTATTCATTTAGAACGTTCTAACATTTAAACTTGTAATAATTTAAAAAAAGCATTAAAGTCATCTCTCTTAAGTGTAATTTGCTTTTAAAGTATTTTTACAGTTCAGTTTTAGTGATCTTCATGTTTACAATTGAGCTCCCTTTGCAGTGCACTTTGAAAACATTGATGTCATTTTGAACACAGCCTCATGGCGAAAGCTATAGGTGACCTATTATTTAAAAGCGGAATTTACGTTACGTCTCCAAAGCTTGTGAAAACAAAAAAACATAGCACACATTAATGCTTTTATTTTATAGTAGGTTATTATCAAGTATCTGTACTGTATATGACATGGGCCTGTTGGTGGATTTCTGCAGTGTCAAATTGTAAAATTTGGATGTGTCAAATTGTAAAAGCAGACGTTTCAAAAAATAAAACATAAAAAAACAATATCCTACTCAATAGTAATGATGATAATAATAATAATAATAATAATCATCATCATCATCATCATCATCATCATCATCATCATCAATATTATCAAAGTAGTTTTTTTTTCATTTCCTAATAAATAATAAATATTACATTTCATTTCTTAATTAGTAGCCTCATTATTTATTTATTTATATGATTTATATATGATATTAGTATATGTGTTAGCTTTTGTAAGTGATTTTATGTTTTAGAATAGAATATGAAATATTCTCAATAATATTTGTATAGGAAAAATAGGTCCTATATGAGATGTTTACATATATTTTAATTAATATGGAAAACCAGTGCATGTTTTTATGAAAACTAATATTGGATTTTTTTTTTATGTGTATGCGTGTAAAACAATATAATTTGCACAAAGAAATTATGGGGTTCTTCTCTAAAGAAGTTGTTACTCCACCCCGTTTAAAGCATCATTATGGCCGTTTTACATTATAACTAACGTGATTCAAACGACAGATCTGTGACAGAGAAACTACGATTTTGGGGAAACACTCGTCACTACATCGTTCTTTTCCCACATGATGCATCGTACTATGATGGTTCAGCTGTGAGTTACGTCGTTGCTTGGGAAACGCACCCCTGCCAAATCAGAATTGCGCAACCAAACTATGGGGACAGCACAATAAAACAAACAAACAGGAAAGCGCAAACAAGTGGGATGATGGCATCTGCCGCTTCAGAAGCATTAATAGACGAATTCATATCAAAGAAAAACAGAATGTGGGTAATATGAGAATATTTTGGTTTCAAGAAGTCACCAAAAACAGGTAATTTGTAAGAGCTGTCACAGAATTGTTGCCACAGCACAAGGAAATACAATAACCAGCGCCTAAAAAAGCACCATAGGCGACCATATGAGGAGTGTCTTGCTAAAAAGTCAACTAAAAGTATTACCAGTGACACTCAATCTAGTAGCTAGCAACAGCAAAATACAATTTCAAAGTTGTTTGCAGCTGTTAAACCAAATGAAAAAACATCACGAAGGCACCAGAAGATAACTAACGCCATAAATCACTACAGTTTGCTCTAGAGAAAAGTTGGTGGTTAATTTCTGAATGTTTATAAACAAATTTGAATAAAAGTTGGAGTTAGTTAATATCTATTCAGTTCCTTTTTTAACTAACGCTCACTGCATTTTAGCAGTAAGACGCTACGATACAGAATTTTGAGCTGTAGCTTGTCTACAAAATTAAATCGAAATCGCAATATCCGTCCAAAAAAAAAACACACAAAAAAATTCTCCAAATCGCACAGCCCTACTATCAAGTTAAACAGGTGATATGTGATATGGATGTATTAAATTACCCAAAAATTATACCCATAGCTGTGTCCAAAATCGCATACTACTCACTAGGTACTGCATTTGAATTTAAATGTACTACTCGACCGTTAGAAGTTCTATACAGTCTGAATGCGAGGAATAGGAACTAAACGCAAACGTACTACATCCACCATTTTGTCATCATACACTCCCATTCATGAATTCTGTAATGGTGCATCATGGGATAGCGTAGCTTCCATTGGATGCGCATTTCAGAATCTCATCGGAAGTGTAGTAATACTATTTAGCGTACTATATAGTATGAAAGTATGCGATTTCAGACACTGCCAATCACTTGTTACTAAGCTGTTTTCTAAACATGTATACCTGAACATAAATAATAAAAAACTTAAAACAACAGTGTTTATATAATATTTGCAAAATCTAGTGTTCTGAATTTGATCATGCCTAATAATTTACTGAAAAATTCCTGCCATAATTGACTCTCATGCTGTTGCAAATTTATATGCCTTTTTTATATTAATAAAAACAATAGCACGTAATACAGCCGTCCCTTTTCAATACACAATGGTACAGTGATCATGTACTGCCCTTCTGCCTTAACGCTTAAAAATTCATCCGCCAGTCCATACCTGGAAAATCATGCTCAGTCACACAAGAACCCATGCTGTTTGCTCTTACAGATATCCATCTGAAGTGCTGTAGCTGAACGCACATGGACAAGAATGAGATTTGAGAGCTGCAGCAAATGGGAACTTTAACTACTCTACCTTCAGCCTGTATTGTGAGTCTTCAGATGGAGCATATAGACTATTTTTATGGTGCCTTCATTGTACATTTTTTGTTCATTTTATAGCTTGACAGCTGTTTGGTCATATGCATTCACTGTACAGTACAGTGCAGTTCCTTTGTGCCCTGCAAAATGAAGAGAAAGTCACTGGTTTTAAATGACAAGAGGGTGTGAATATAGAGTTTCCATTTTGGGGGTGAACTAACTCTTAAAGGCTGATGGAAAACGAACAGAAAGTAATATAATGCGGAGTAAAGCTCTTTTATGTGACATTATAATCACTATTGGAACAAATCCAGGTAAAGCTTATTAAAGCAGGGTTTTATTATTTGGACAGCACTGTTTCATGTTGCTTTTGCACTCGCTTTCTCATTCATACACACACACACACACACACACACACAAGGGGACCCGGCACTGACTATGGTGATGGATTAGCTCTCAAGCACCAGTCCTCCCGCTTTCTCTCGCTCTCATCTCTCCATGCCACAGTCTGTGACCACAGTAAGAATGTGTGTATTTCTGACCCCTGAATTCTACATGGACTGGAAGAAGCAGGCGGATGGAAAAAGAGACTTGAAGAATAGAAGGAATGGTGTCTGCAAAGGCAAATGATGGATGTGAAAGATGAGGCGAGGAATGGTGGAGGAAAAGTGTCTGACTCTCGTCCAATGATAGCAGAATACCTGACCAAAGAGCTCTGCAAGGCTAAAAATGTCATGGAAATGAAACACTTCCTCTTCTATCTTTCACTGACTTCTTTACACACTTTGAGTTCAGTTTATCCATAGTTTGACAACTAAAGTCAATGTGGTAATTCAAACAAAATCTGAAAAATAACTGAAATGCCCAAAAATTCAACAAAAATGACAAAATCCACACAAATCGAAGTTCGTTGTTACTTAATTTTTCAGAAGCAAATGGTCAGACTTTGAAGATTACCAAAACTTTTACCAAAAACTTTTTTTTCAGTTAATTAACTTGCACAGATTAATCATTACCTAAAAAATAACAACCCAGCAGGGACAGGTCATAAATATGATGTTTAGATTGATGTTGTACCCCAACATCGTTGGGATGTTGAATTTTGTTTGGAAATTAAAATCAGGTTAATGTCAGAAACCAATGTCAAGCTGACGTCAATGTCAAACCTAAAGTCAACCAAATATCAACGTCTTATGATGTTACAGCTTGACATTGAGTGGATGTTATCACTATGTCTATCAAACGGTGGATTTTAGTTGTCATACCTGACAAAAAAAACGTCAATACGACGTTGGTTTAAGACGTTGAGTCGGCGTTGGATTTTGGCCACTTTCCAACACAACCTAAAATCAACCAAATATCAATGTCTAATGATGTTACAGCTTGACGTTGTGTAGACTTTACCACTATGACACTGGATTTTGGTTGTGATACCTGACGAAAAAATGTCAATACGACATTGGTTTAAGATGTTAGCTGGACGTTGGATTTTGGCCACTTTCCAACACAACCTAAAATCAACCAAATATCAACGTCTAATGATGTTACAGCTTGATGTTGTTTGGATGTTACCACTAAGATGTTGGATTTTGAATGCCTATCTGATGAAAAAATTCAGTATTTGGTGTAAATATGACGGTTTAAGATGCTAGCTCGATGTTGGATTTTGGTCATAATTCAATTACTGCTGTCTATGTAAACATAGTTACAGCTTCAGTCACTTGAGAACGACTCACCATCTTGCAAAATCAGTGAAAACTGGAAAGTTGGACTGGGGTTTAACAGATAATTAAGGGAATTACCATCAGCTGCCAGATTTACACCAATATCTGAGAGGATCTGAATGAGGATCTCTAATTTTAATCAGTGTTTCTTTTTTAAATATCTCTTAAGTTTTTTATACCGTGTTTCAGAATATAAAGAACTCGTGCTTAAAACCTGCCCTTGTAGGTTGTTCTATAAATTGTATCTCCACATTGTGGATTATACAATTATATATATATATATATATATATATATATATATATATATATATATATATATATATATATATATATATATATATATATATATATATATATATATACATACACACACACACACACACACATACATGCATACATATATACACATACATGCATACATATATATATATATATATATATATATATATATATATATATATATATATATATATATATATATATATATATATATATATATATATATACACACACATATATATACACACACATATACATACATATACATACATATACATACATATACATATACATATATATATATATATATATACATACATACATACATACAATCATACATATATATATATATACATATATACATACATACATACATACATACATACATATATGTGTAGATAGATTAAAAATGCATTTATGTCAGTAAAACACTACACCTAACGAAGCATAGGTAATAGGAGTATAACAATATACTCAACTCAGTTGTTAAATTCAAGCTAATGTTTATGCAAATAAACGTTGAGTCCAGAATACAAATATTTATTATTTTGAGGCTGAAAATTACATAATTATGTTAGGCACATGTGCTTACTGTAAATATGTTTTTTTTTTCTGACACTCTGCCTTTTCATATTCGCCTTTGAATTATTAAAATGTATGCTGTATGGTATATCCGTGGTAAATTCACTACTGTCAAACTCTGTAAATTCAAACAGAAAAATGATCTTACAGTGTACTCATTATATGAATGCAGGCATTTGCTGGATCTCTCACAGACAAGCCGTGTGCACACAGACTCTCTCAATGCTCACTATGTTCTGCCTCTTTAAATTCAGTCTCCATTCACTCATTCATGTTGTGCTCGTGCGTCACAGGAGCCTTCAGACTTTCTTGTTTTAGACAGTTTAAGTGTTAAGAAGTCATTGTGTTCTTTCAGAAGTGGATTAGACTGCTTGATTGATCCTTTTTTACAATGCTTTTATGCCCTTTTTAAATTATATTAAGCTCAGGGTTCCCACTTTAAGGCAAATATCGAATACCCTGACTTACACTGACTAAAAATCTGAATTTCCATGATATCTAATAAATGGAAAACAGCTGTTGTGGTGCTTGCACTCAAAATCAATCACTGTTTGTTCAAACTTCTTATTTAAAATGACCTGAATCAACACAATTGTTGAGTTTTTTTGGGACAACTTCATTGTTTTATTATCAATCAACTTCATTCATTCATTCATTCATTCATTTTCCTGCGACTTAGTCCCTTATTTATCAGGGGTCGCTACAGCAGATTGAACCGCCAACTAGTTCAGCATATGTTTTACACAGCGGATGCTCTTCTAGCTGCAACCCAAAACTGGGAAATGTTCAATCAACTTAAATTTATTTAAAAAAATGAAATAATAAAAAGTTAACTTAATCGATTTTTGTTGGGAAAACATTTAGTAAGGAATTGTGGAACCTAGCACAAAATTGTTTTAGCTTGAATATTACTGTTTTACATGACTTTAACAGCTAAAAACACTGTGAAAACTGCTGGGTTCCACACAACTTCTTCATATTGTTCCAACACAAATCGATTAAGTAAACTTATTTGTTTTTACAAATTGGAGTGGATTGAAAATAAAACAATTAAGCTGTCCCCAAAACAAAAAACTCAAAAACTGTGTCAATTCAGCTTATTTTAAAAAAGTAGTTTAAACAAGCAGCAAAAATCATTTTAGGTGAACAACAACAGATAATTTACCTCAGATTTTAAAATATATGAGGTCCTGATTGCTTACTGTTTGTGTGTGATTTCAAAATGCTCCCTCATCCATATTTGACAGCTCAACACCTACACTATAAAAATTCTTGCTACCCTACATTTTTTAGCTGAATTAAATGAATTTTTCTGATTATGTCAACTTACAATCAATCAAACTTTGTATAACTTAAAACTATGTATAAATTAAAATTAGTTGAAACATGGTTAACTCATTAAAATAAGTTAAAAATATATAAAATTATTAGTTGTCTTGAATTTTTGTCATTCATTTTTATATTGTCTTTGCTCCTAAAATTGATATTATCCTGGTATGTTAGCCTTAAATTGCAAGTACAGTCAGGTGACTGCATTTGACGAACCTTATACAGCAGCCTCTGGCGGATTCACGAAAACAAAAACTGCAAAAAAAAAAAAGTGGGATGTATTTGGTGCTCTCCAGAATGGAGGTACATAATCAGAATGAGCCTGTGTTGGTTTTTCCAAAGCCAAGTTTTTAGCTTTCTTCAAAATATATTCATTTGTTTTCAACAGAAAAAAAACACTCATAAAGGTTCAGAACCACTTGAGGGTGAGTAAATAGTGAGTAAATTTTCCTTTTTGGGTGAACTACGGTACACTACCTAAAAGTCTTGTCCACTCCAAGTTTTAGGAACAACAAATCAAAACTTGACTGATTTGGTATCAGAAGTGGCTTATATGAAAGGCAAAGGCCTCTAGATTACGCTTATTTTACCAAAATAAAATATGATCATAACTTGATGTTTAATGATTTAATTAGGACAGTAAGGTCTGACTCTGCTTAGACAAAAGTCTTGTTCCGTAACAGAAATAATGTACAGTACAGAATATAAAGTCATGGTGCGGTGAAAAAAGACCCCCATGAGCTTGGAGGACTGCATCCATACATCTCTGCAATGACTCCAATAACATTAATAAAGTCATCTGGAATTGCAAAAGAAAGTGTCCATACAGGACTCCCAGAGTTCATCAAGATTCTTTGAATTCATCTTTGATGCCTCCATCTTACCACAGACATGCTCAATAATGTTCATGTCTGGTGACTGGGCTGGCCAATCCTGGGGCACCTTGACCTTCTTTGCTTTCAGGAACTTTGATGTGGAGGCTGAAGTATGAGGAGCAGCGCTATCCTGCTAGAGAATTTGCCATCTCCTGTGGTTTGTAATGTAATGGGCAGCACAAATGACTTGATACCTCAGGCTGTTGATGTTGCCATCCACTCTGAAGATCTCTCGCACGCCCCCATACTGAATGTAACCCCAAAGCATGATTTTTCCTTCACCAAACTTGACTGACTTTTGTGGGAATCTCTAGTTCATGTGGGTTCCAATAGGACTTCTGCAGTATTTGTGATAATTGGGATGCAGTTCAACAGATGATTCATCTGAAAAATCGACCTTCTGCCACTTTTCTAAATGATCAACTAGATGTCAGGTTATTATTTGCTGCTCTTACAACTACGATCGACGACAAGACTTTTGTCAGGTAGTGTATTCCTTATACCTTTTCGTACACCAAAATGCATCATATCAAATGTCCATTAGATATCATGAAAGCAAGTTACTGTAGGCAGAACAGCATAAATAACTACAGTATATCCAAATCTGAAAGCACTCTAGCAAAATATGAACATGCACTTTGCAAGCAATATAACCAGGACCTGCCTTCATTAAGAGCATAACAGATGTTGACCGGTAAGGCAGCAGATGACCTGCCCAGTGCCAGAACTACAGACGGAAACACATGGCATTTTGGGAAAGAGCCCAATCTGACTGCGAAACTAGCAATACTTTTAACAACCCAAACACTTTCAACAGGAGGTCGACAACAGGTGCCATTCCACAGTCTGGACATGAGAATCAAGACATTTACTAAGCCTATCCATCACTGAAATACTAAACTGGAGGCTTTTTAAATGATAAGAACAATGTAGGTGGTAAATGAATCACATCTCAAGCTCTATTTCTTGAACGAAACACCTCCACATGATTATTATTGTTCTTTCTACACATATCATTTGTCATCCGAGATGTACATCCCCCTTAAACCGTAGCCCACCACACAAAACCTCCAGCTTTTTGGTTTTTGTTTGTCATATTGGTGGTATCCTGTGTGTCAGCATCATTTTTCATCTCCCGAAAGCTTATTACCAAGCAGGCAACCACAAAAAAAAAACCTTCTAGTCATCCTCAAGCTCAAACAATTAACTGAAAATGATGCTCAAAGCTAATGTAGTTCACACTCCATTCGATTAACTGTAAATAAAAGTGTATTATCGCCGCTCTGTATTTTCCCAGAGCAGAATATCAATATAGATTTTCAATTATTGGCCAGCCAGAAGTGAGGTCTAGACACTGATTGAGCAAGTGATGGGAAAAAAAGGCAGAGACAGAGACCACAGCTGTTCAATCTGGGGGGCAAAGCAGAAAAAAAAACAACACACAATCATTTCTCGAGCGCGTTGTCAGTCACATTTATTATGAATAGCTCTCGTAATACAGCTCATGAACCTCTCCCTGCATAAAAACTTTGAAGACGCATACATCAGTGTGACTTTTGACTACTTTATTAAAGAGGCGTAGCATAAAATTATGTTTATCTCCAATTTAACGCATCTAGATCCATTCATTAGCACACAGCCTCCCCCTGAGAAACTCTGAAAGCACATACCAAATGTGACACATGCTACGCGAAGTGCTCTACAAACACACTGTGTCTGCAGCAGAACATATATTTGCGTATTACGGAAAACACTCTTTGCATGAGTAGCCCGGCGCCGAAGCCTCTGCCATTAACCTTGACTCATTTCTACGTTCAGCATAGCGTAAGCATCCAAGTTAAACACCCACCCGGCCGTACACACATAAACAGACGATAGATAAGCACAGTTACACAGGGAATTGAACAACATATGGAGCCAAAGTCAAACACACACACGACTGCACACACAGACGGAGAGAGCTGGAGATACTCACAGAATGAAGCAGACGACACCGGGAGCTAATATCAAAGGATTGGCACGGATACAAGCTGGCTGCGTCCCGTCGGGAATGCTGACAAATTCCGGGGAAGAAAAAAATAAAAATATCCGAGGACACCTCTGAAACTGGGGGGGAAAGGGGGGGTGCCGGAGAAGGAAGGGGCGAGAGGAAATCTCACGTTTTCTTAAGATCGGAGGTTAGGTTTTAGAAGATTTCCATCTCTTGTTCTCGTAGCCTGGCTCTCCTTTTGCCAAATGCTATCAGGTTCCTGATTTTGACTGGAGATACAACTGCATTTTGGCTGGGGGTGAGCAGGAGTACAGAAGAAAAATCAGTCGGGAAGGCGAATCAAAAAAAATCCAGTGGAGATGAAATAACTCAATTCCCTCCTTTGCTCTCCCAGAGGCATGGAGAGGGGGATAAAAACGGAGATGGAGTGACAAGATAAATACCTAAAACTGCAAAACTGAGAAGGCAACAGAACATTCTGTTTCAGCTAAAGGGGGGAAAAGATTCTCCCTTCTTTCCCTCCACCCTTTTTCAGTCACTGCAATCTCCCCCTTACAGTCTTAAGGGTCATCCGAAAGAAGAAGAAGAACAAAAAATCTAATTTTCAAGATGAAAAGGAGATGAAAATGGAAAAAGAAGCTTAGCTTATCAAAAGGTTGAAGTTAATGATGATCTGTGGCATCTGCCCCCTCCCTCCCCTTTCTCGCTTTCTTTGGTCTTGTTCTCCTTCTGTCGTTCAATTCACCTCAATCTGAACAGTAAATTTTCTTTGTTAGCCCCTTGTCAATCCAAGGCTCACAATTTCATCCGTTTTTCTCTCTCTTTCTGCACTGTAAAACTGTTGGATGTCAGTGTAATAGCTGAGATGTAACTGAGATCTAACACAAAACAATCCCGAAAGCTGTTTTTCCCGTCTGGACAAATGCTAGCAGAAAAAAAAACACTGATTGGTAGAAGGTCAGAACCAGAATCTGATCCTGAGTGGTGGGGTGCTTGAAAGGATCCCCCTGAAAAAAATCCCACTTGAACCTCTAGTTCTCCATTTTCAGCTGCCTGCCAGGCAGGAAGTTCAATTATCTCCTGTTGAACGCTATCGCTTAGAATCTTCGCCGTGCAATATGAAATCAAAGGATCTTTGTGTGATTGGATGACACTTATTCCTTTGGCCCCTCGGGGTTCGGTTCCAACTTGAAGCGCTTGATGGTTTCAGAGTAGTAAACGTCAAGTGATTTCAATATATATATATAAAAAGAAAATCCTAATCAAGGGGATTTGTTCTTTCTTTTCAGTCCTACTTCCTCAGCTGGCTTTTTAACGGCAGATATCCTCAAGTCTCTGCGCTCCTGTCACCGGGCTTTCGTTGGCAGGAAAGTAGGTGCATTCTGAGCGTGTCTGGGGATGTATGGAAGAAGAACTTGCTGTCAGCAGGCAGGAGTGGTAAGACGCCTCAAGGGTGGAGAAACGGGCCTTTACGGAGCACAAAACAGCCTGGAGCTGGAAGAACAGACAATTAGGAACGTATAATTAAAGTAGCAAAAGACATAATGATGTAATACAGTGGTGTAGACTGCTCTTTTTGTATTACGTGTTCATCCAATCACATTATCTAACTCTGTGGTTTCCTTGCATTGGCAATATCTCTCTACAGTGAGGGAAATAAATATTGATAAGTACACGTCATGTTTTTTCCAGGGAATAATATTTCTAATGGTGCTATTTACGTTGGATTGATCAAGGTTTTGGTAAAAACCCAAACAATAAGAATAAAACAAAACAAAAAAGTCTACAACAAGAAAGTACTGAACAACTGAAATGTATTTAATACTTTATATAAGTTATTTTGGTGATGGCAGCTTAAAGACACCTCTTAAGAAGTCACATGCATTGTGTAAAAATTTTGATGGTTTTGAGAACTACTGAGAGATTTTAGTTGCTGTCTGGGCCTTCCATGCCTTTCTACACCTTCCTTTCTTCATGTGTTCAAAACTTTTCCCTGTGTCATTTCATTTTATTATTGATTAGTTTTGTTTTCTTTGTTTATATGTTGTTTATCTGTCAGCAGCACAGAAACAAATGGTGACATCTTCAATACTTATTTCCCCCACTGTATACCTTTCGCAAGACCCCTCCCTGCAGCAGACATTGTTTTTGTGTCATTACTGAACTAATATTTCAGCACAATCTTTTCAGCTTCAAGCACAATTTCCATTATAAATTATTCTAAAAAGTAATTACAGGCAATTGTCCTTTAGATGAAGTGAGAAGCCAATGCAAATGCTTTGAGCAGGGAACAATCACTGTGATTATATTTTCACAGAGTGAAGTGGTGTTACAAGCGACCATATGTAAAATGCTCCACGGTAGATATTAGCGAAACACTGGCTGCTTCTATGCTCGGTTGTTACATAAGCCTGTTAGCAGTAGCTGGAATAAAAGAGAGAGAGGGGAAGCCGGTCAAGGGGCTGCCATGTGTCTAAATCTGTCAATCTACCAATCAACCGTGCTTTTTGAACATCGCAAGCTGATGCTTTTTTACATCATGGCATTAAAGTAGAGCGCTTCACACTGTAAACACATTAAGCCATTAAAACGCTTTACGCTTTGGCTCTCAGGTCAAATTTGATTTGTTTTGGCTCGTGGAAACTAATATAATTTGTGTTGGACATGTACAGGGCGTGATTTGTGGTATGTTATGCATTATTTTTCAAGATGGGGTAATTTTAAGATTCATTTTGCGATGTGTTGTCTTAGAATTTTAGTAAAGGAAACCATTTAAGGTTAGCGTGAACTGGAAGTGGCTGAGCCTTTTCATTCATTCATTCGTTTCCTTCGGCTTAGTCCCTTATTCATCTGGGGATGCCACAGCAGAATGAACTGCCAACTATTCCAGCACATATTTTACGTAGCGGATGCCATTCCAGCAACAACTGACTGGAAATGCCGAGGTGCCTTTTTTCAGAGACTTTAACAGAGTCTAAAAGTCTTGATGGTTCTGAAAATTACTGAGAGATTTCAGCTGCTGTCTGGTCTTTCCATGCCTTTCTACACCTTCCTTTTTTCATGTATTCAATACTTTTTCCTTGTGTCATTTCATTTTATTTTTGATTAGTTTTGTTTTCTTTGTTTACAGTATATGGATTCTGTTGTTACCAACATCCCGTGAAAATTTCAAGTCAACAGCACAGACATCAAAATGACATCACCAGAGAAGGAACGACACTCCAAGCACGAAAGCAAATGTGTGGGTCCTTCACTAGGCATTTTCCTCTTCGCAAAAGAAACTTTCCAAAGACGTCTGTTTTTGCTAGCTTGTGGATTCAATTTTGGCGCTCAAGTGACCAAGATGTAAGAAAGAGAATACGGACAAAATAAAAGATTTTTCAGAATAAAAGATCGTTCAGATAATAAATAAAACGAAAAAAAATTTAATGAAAAAAAAAAATAATAATATATATATATATATATATATATATATATATATATATATATATATATATATATATATATATATTTGTTTTTTTCTTTTTTTCTCTCTGTGGCCTGGTACCAACTGATCTACAGGCTGCTACTTGTCAGCGACTCAGGGATTGGTGACCACTGCGCTAGCTAAATAAACACTATAAATTTAGATTTCACCCAAACTTTAAATTTAGTGCACGTCAGAGCATTTGTCCTTGAAGCGCACATGCCATGTTACAGATAATGATGCTTTATAATATTATCGAATTGTGCATGGAGCCAAACCAATCCTTTTTTTGCCTACTCGAAGCCTTATTACACCATTTTCGAAGCTGTCATGTTAAATCAATAGGTCTGAGCCCTTAGCAGACATCAAACTCGGTACCTTCGGAACACATATTAACAAAGACTTCAGCAAAGGGCGCAGAGGATCACATTCTGTACTTTTCTCTGTGTGATCTAATGCTTCCGCGAGCAAGTCAGAGCAACGTGCCAAGAAACCAACCGAAGGTGAGAGGTTGAAAACGAGATTCGTTTTTTTTTCTTCTTGCACTTCTTGCGCTTTTTGCACAGTGAAACATAATTCGGGTCTGCTTTGTCATCCTCTCTGTCTGAGATAGTGCCTCTGTAATGGATTTATAACTCTGAAGATTTCCCTGATAAATCCAACGCTTTGCATCATCGAAGTTACACAGAGGTAGGGACAACAATGGTATTTCACTCTGATATCACACCACTATTTCACGGCAATTTACGAATCATGTCATGAGGCGATAAAGCGTTTTCCTTTATATTGTCTTTCTCATCAATATTTCTTTATATTTATCTTATCCAGTTGTTTAGGAAAGAGCTTATAGAAGAGCTTGGAGCTTATATCTGCATTGTCAAGAGATTCTAATATTATTGTAGACTATTGGAACTGATAGGAAATTGTATTTGCAGTTGCTCTTGTAATTGTTCACAAGACTTAATGGTAATCTAAAAAAAAGTGGTTAATGCAGAAAGCATAATTAAATTAACAAGAAAAGATTATAAATTATTTGCAAGTTGTATTTAGTAAACGAAAACTGTCAAAAATAAAAATCAAAAAATGAAAAACTAAAACAAAGAAAAAAAATAACTGAAATAAAAATAAACAAAAATAATAATTGTTTTCAGAAATACTAAGGACTTGTTCAGTGACAGAAATTTTGACCTGCGGCTGTTTAGAGAAACACCTGTAGATGGCGCTTATATATATACCAACACATTTTCTTCATTTGACAAGTGTAACTAGATTAATTATTAGTCATCTCAACTTACATTAATCAAACTGACTAAAAATAATAAGTTAAACTTTGTATAACTTTTAAAAATAGTTGAAACCTGATTAACATTTTAAAATAAGCAATATAAAAATATTTGTTGTCTTGATTTTGTCATCTTTTTTTTTTTACAGAAATGATCTTTAAATGTAAAGAAGTGTGTCTTAATTCTTCATCATTTTATACTTTTATTAGCGTAAGCTGCATTTGTGTAGGTTTGTGTTCAGCGGCTGTCCAAACTATTATTTAATATTCATTACCAAAAGGTTTTCACAAGAGTTTGCGAAAACTAAACATTCCTCCGGTCGGTTCTGGACATGTTCAGTTTACTAAAACTGAAACTAAATATATATGTCACAAGGTGGCATGGCTGAGAGTTGTGGGAACAAAACAAGGCCAGTCGCGAGTGATAATGAGCATCACCTGTTTACGCAACGGTCTCGAGTCTCACCGAGGAGTGGAAGCGCAGGACGAGTGACGATAGAGGATGACGAGAGAGGACCAGGACGTTTTATGTTTTGTTTTGCTTTCAGTTTGGAGGCTGTCTATGTGAGTAGCTGTTTGTTTTGTCATAATTAAAAATTGTTTAAAGTTCGTCGGTTTTCCGCCTTCTTCTTCCCAATGGTCAGGGAGACATCAACGTTGCTACAATCTAAAAACTTGAAACGTATTTCTAAATAAAACTAACAAAACCTTTAATTAAAACAAACTAAAAATAAACTGAAATGGACTACAAAGTTTAATTTGTATCAAAATAAAGCGATTTTACTTTGAAAAGTAACTTGCTGACATGACTGACTCTGGAGTCTAACTCGAGCAGGGGTGTCCAAACTCATCCTGGAGGGCCGGTGTCCTGCATAGTTTAGCTCCAACCTTCAACACACATGCCTGGAAGTTTCTAGTATACCTGGAAGGAGCTTGATTAGCTGGTTCAGGTGTGTTTAATTGGGATTGGACCTAAAATATGCAGGAAACCGGCCCTCCAGGACCGAGTTTGGATGCCCCTGCTCTAGATAAATGTGAGGTTACGAAGGTCGGATATCTCTAAAAAAAAAAAGTGTCTCCATTTAGTCTTATTACTGTCTAATAGATACAAATGAGATTATTAAAGAGATCATGTAGTAACTGTCTTTGCTTCCAAGTATGTGTATATACTGTATGCTAGCCTTCCTCTCAGGTGATAAAGTTAAATAACCTTCAAACACACACACACACACACACACACACTGAGAGCCAGCAAAAGCGCAGCATTGTGGATAAGCTGTCACAATCACCATCAATCTGCACACTCTCTGCCTCACCCATGAAATACAAGCAGAGTTCACCGGCAGACGCATATACTGCTTTGACCATATATACGAGAAGTGTGTGTGTTTGTGTGAAGCATGTGTGAAGGATGTGTTTGACCTGAGCGCGTTGGTTTAGGTTGAGCGCTCCTGTGACACAGACAGTTGTTAATGGCTGTTGAGGGATGGGCAGATGGGGAGCGATGGAGGGAGCAGAAGGGGGGACCGTGACAGATGAGAGAAAGAATGAAAGATGGAGAGAAAGAAAGAGTAGGTGGAGACGATGAAAGAGAATAAAATGGCTGATGGACAACAGTAAAAGGAGGATCTGGAAATAACGTGGCTGTGGAGGGGGGGGGGGGGGGGGGGGGGAACGATTGCGGTCAACTCAATGCCTATAACACAAACACACAGAGAAAAAAAGAACAAGAAAAGAAAGACACACTCACCGTATAGCTTTTTCTTCTTCTTCAATTGTGATGCTGTTAAGTCTACTGCGCTATCAGAGAGAGAAAGACAGATTAAAGAATGCCAAGAAGACTATTGCAATAACTGTGCAAAAAAGGACGAGTTAAAGTGTCCGAGCGGCTCTCTGCATCACTCGCCGTTCATATGCATGAATGCAAAATGACTTGCTAATCGGAGTCCCGGTGAATTACACATGCGGTTATAAATCAACATGTCAGCATACATGCGCACACACACACATGCACACAGCGGCATGAACAGACTCCACAGGCGCTACCTCAGAGGACGCAAGCTCTCTCTCTCTCTCTCTATCCCCTCCTCCTTCTCTGTTCCCCGTTCTCCCTCTCTCAGCCTCTTCTGCGGTTTCTGTTTATTCACCACAGATCATTTCCCAAGAGAATGCAATGGTGGGTTCTCTTCATTTTCTGCGTCCTTGCCATCCTCCGGTTTTCACGCCCCCCGTTCCAGTCCGGCAGAATTGAGCTTGCTGTAATTTCTGGCAGCTGGGCTAATGTGTAAACTGCATTCGTGCCCTCTCGTTCTCTCTCTCTCTTTCTCTTCAGTGCCTCTTCAGCACTGCCTCCAATCCAATCAGAAGCACATCTCTCTCTCTCTCCCTCTCTCTCTCCCTCTCTCTATACACTCATTCCCACAAATACTGTAAAATAAACATCTGAATGTCAATTTATCCCAGTCATTCTGGCGTCTTGAGCTTTACCCTTCATCAAAACACATGCGTTCGATGAAGTTCTGTATCAAGGTGATACAGTACTGTTCATTTAATGGCGGAATAAGAATCTCCAAGCACCTCCAAGTCCGAGGCCATGGTGTTCCACCCGAAAAGGGTGGTTTGCCATCTCCAGGTTGGAGGAAAGTACTTACCCCAGGTAGAGGAGTTCAAGTATCTTGGGGTTTTGTTCACGAGTGAGGGAAGGATGGAACGTGAGATTGACAGGCGGATTGGTGCAGCGGCAGCAGTAGTGTGGTCGATGTACCGGTCCGTTGGGGTAAAGAAGAAGCTGAGCTGAAAGGCAAAGCTCTCGATTTACAGGTCAATCTAAGTTCCTACTCTCACCTATAGTCATGAGCTTTGGGTCATGACCGAAAGGACAAGATCTCAGATACAAGTGACCAAAATGAATTTCCTTCGCCGGGTAGCAGGGCATTCCCTAATGGATAGGGTGAGGAGCTCTGTACCCGGGAGGAGCTTGGAGTAGAGCCGCTGCTCCTCCACCTTGGGGAAGACCCAGGACACGCTGGAGGGACTATGTCTCTCAGGTGGCCTGGGAACGCCTCGCGATACCCCCGGAGGAGCTGGAGGAAGTGTCTAGGGAGAGGGAAGTATGGGGTTCTCTCTTAAGATTGCTACCCCCGCGATCCGGTCCCGGAAAAGCAGTAGAAAATGAAAGAATGAATAAATTAATAAATGAATGAATGAGTGAATGAATGAATGGAGACTTTATATTAAGTGATCTAGTATGAACTTTAACTGAATATTCATCATTTGTTACAATGTACTTATTTGGTAAATACATGTTTTTACATTGTACTTATGATTGATTAAATACCTGCATGTAATAATTTTTGTAATTACACTGCACTGTAACAAAGCCACACAATAGCTTTATGTTGTCCCAACACAAATCGATCAAGTTAACGTGATCGTTTCCAACACACCTGGAGTGGATTCAACATAAAACAATTTGGTTGTCCCCAAAACAACTTAAGAATTGTGTTGTTTCAACTCATTTAAAAAAAGTAGCAGTAAAAACATGTAAACAAGCAGGTCAATGTGTTGACCATCCCTTACACCTTAGCCCACCCTTAAACCTGCTTATCATCCCTAACCATACCCGTATCCCACCTCAAGAGCACCAGAAGTGTTCTACAATACATTAAGAACATGGTAAGTACATTGTATTTCTTTTTTGATGCTAGTACATAGCAACGCCGTTGATGTGATTCAAGACCTGTGAAGAGATGATGCCAACCATAAACTACCTGACAAAAGTCTTGTTGTCGATTCCAGTTGTAATAGCAAAAAACTTGTACTTATATAATAAATAACTTGACTTCTAGTTGATCATTTGTAAAATTGGCAGAAGGTAAATTTTCCTGTGAATCATCTGTTGAACTGCATCCCAATCATCACAAATACTGCAGAAGACCTGTTGGAACCCACATGGACCCAAGATTCTCACAGAAATCAGTCAAGTTTGGTGAAGGAAAAGCCATAGTTTGGGGTCACATTCAGTATGGGGGCATGCAAGAGATCTGCAGAGTCGATGGCAACATCAACAGCCTGAGGTATCAAGACATTTGTGCTGCCCATTACATTACAAACCAAAGGAGAGGGCAAATTCTTCAGCAGAATAGCGCTGCTCCTCATACTTCAGCCTCCACATAAAAGTTCCTGAAAGCAAAGAAAGTCAAGGTGCTCCAGGAATGGTCAGCCCAGTCACCAGACATAAACATTATTAAGCATGTCTGAGGTAAGATGAATGAGGAAGCATTGATGAATCCAAAGAATCTTGATGAACTCTGGGAGTCCTGCAAGAACGCTTTATTTGCCATTTCTGATGACTTTATTAATGTTATTGGAGTCATTGCAGAAATGTATGGATGCAGTCGTCCAAGCTCATGGGAGTCTTACACATGCACAATTTCATGCACAACCATCTATAGGGTTCTGTGGGCACAAATGCCCATGAGAATGAGTATTTTTGCTGACCATGTCCATCCCTTTATGACCACATTGTACCTATCTTCTGATGGCTACTTCCAGCAGGATAACACACCATGTCATAAAGAGTAAATCATCTGGTTTCTTGAACATGATAATGAGTTCGCTGTACTTAAATGGCCTCCACAGTCACCAGATCTCAGTCCTATAGAGCACCTCTGGGGGATGTGGCGGAACGAGAGATTCGCATCATGGATGTGCAGCTGACAAATCTGCAGTGATGCTCAACTGATCACAACTGCATCATGCTATCATGTCATTATGGACCAAAATCTCTGAGGAATATTTTCAGTACCTTGTTGAATATATCCCATGAAGAATGAAAGCAGTTAAGGCAAAATGGAGTCCAACCCAGTACTACTAAGGTGTACCTAATAAAGTGGCCAGTGAGTGTATATTCCCATGGTATTTTTTCCCGTTGACTTAATGATGAATAAAAAAATATTGCACCATTGCTGAATTAAAAATGTTTTCTGAAACATTTTTCTGAACATGATTTCTAACAAAATCATTTTAGAAATATATTCTCAATATTTCCCTTAGGGTTTATTTTCTGATAATGACCATTATGCATCAATTAAAACATGTATTTACAACCTCAACCTTCACATATAGTAATTCAGCCATGATGTCAGGTTCTACTGCTTCTATTTGTAAATACAAATAACACTATATACCATCTACTGTACTCTGAATGGCATGAATGGAAGTCAATGGAGCCCAGAGTCAAGTGTGACCGAAGCTTTGCCCTGAAAATCATTTAGTCACACAGAAACATCAAGAACGCATACCAGCTTTTCATGGATGCATGCACAAACACATGCACATAAATACTAAAGCAATTTAAGCCATGAGATGCTGTGTTACAGTAAATTTATCATGGAAGAGGAGTATGTCTGTCACACGTAAAGTGAATTTTAAGTTCTAATAAGTTAAAGCAACATTTATACTGAATTCAGCCAAATGTATCACCTAATTTAAAAAGCTTTGAATGTAGCTTATGTGTTTCATAAATATACAATCAAGCCCAAAATTATTCATACCCCAGGCAGATCCTGACAAAATTTTTGTTCAAATGAAAACAAAAGCTGAAAAATATTTCTTGTACATCATCTTATTTTTGGGAAGAAAAGACTCGCTGGTTGAATAAAAGTAACTTAAATCAGAATTTGGGGCTTGACTGCATAAGTGATCAAATGTTGTCTTTTTTTAACTATTATTTTTCATATTTAGGGGAAAAAAGATAATAACGTTTTGCATTAATATTTAATCAGATAAATTAGCTAGTAGTTAAATTAGTACTAGCAGACTAATATTATTCATTCATTTTCTTTTCAGCTTAGTCTTTTTATTAATCCGGGGTCGCCACAGCGGAATGAACCACCAACTTATCCAGCTCGTTTTTACGCAGCAGATGCCCTTCCAGCCGCAACCCATCTCTGGGAAACATTCACACACACTCATTCACACTCATACACTACGGACAATTTGGCTTACCCAATTCATCTGTACCGCATGTCTTTGGACTATGGGGGAAACCAGAGCACCTGGAGGTAACCCACGTGAACAATCCTCTATGGTCCAATTTTGGTGAGCCTGTGCAAATTGTAGCCTCAGTTTTCTGTTCTTAGCTGACAGGAGTGGCATCCGGTGTGATCTTCTGCTGCTGTAGCCCATCTGGCTCAAGGTTGGACGTGTTGTGTGTTCAGAGATGCTCTTTTTCAGACCTCAGTTGTAACGAGTGGTTATTTGAGTTACTGTTGCCTTTCTATCAGCTTGAACCAGTCTGGCCATTCTCCTCTGACATCGACAAGGCATTTGTGTCCACAGAACTGCCGCTCACAGGATATTTTCGATTTTTCGGACCATTTTCTGTAAACCCTAGAGATGGTTGTGTTTTGAAATCCCAGTAGATCAGCAGTTTCTGAATTACTCAGACCAGCCCGTCTGGCACCAACAACCATGCCATGTTCAAAATGACTTAAATCCTCTTTCTTCCCCATTCTGGTGCTCAGTTTTGAACTGCAGCAGATTGCTGGCATGTGATTGGCTGAATACAAATTTGCGTTAATGAGCAGTTGGACAGGTGTACCTAATAAAGTGGCCAGTGAGTGTAAATTTCTGCTATGAAAAACATCTGATAGCAATATCATAACTTTACTTCAAAAATAACTCTTTCACATGTTCAGGGTCCGATTGCCGGACAAAGTGAGGTAAACACATTGAGCGGTGGTCTAAGTAGGCTATATTACAAAAAAAAGAGACTAATGACTTTATAAAATATGACGACAGACATTCAAAGCTTAATTCTAAATCTCAATAGAAGCTTCGAATGTAAATATGACGTGACAAAAATTCAATTCAGTCAAAGTATTTTGTAAAAGAAACAACTTTAGATCATGATCTCACGGCAATTCGTAACTTTGTGATTTAGTGGTTAATTCGTATGAATACGTACAATCTCTTTCCTACAATTTAGTACGATTTGCTCATCACCCAATGAAGGTTGAGTTTAGGGGTGGGGTTTGGTGCCACGCCTCCATTTTAAAAATCGCACATTCTCTAATCTCGTATGAATTAGCCACTAAGCTGACAATACGTAAAATAGTTACGTTTCCTCATGAGATCAGGCCATCTTGACCATCTAGAATGACTGAATATTTGCAGGTTAGAAACTGGACAGGTAAATATATCATCATCTGTCTTTTTAATTATTTCCGGCTTGTTCTAGAAAGATAATAGTGTATGAAAGAGTGTTTGATGTTACTTGAACATAAGATAGAGGCTTAAACTCATCACTGCAGGAACTGTCTCATTCTATCACATGCATTTACACACACTGTTTTCTCTCTCGTTCTTCCTTCAGCTCAGACGGATGCCCTGTAGGGAATTTGTTATTGTGAGTCCCTTGTCTGTCTCATTTTCCCTTCTCTTTCTGTAATACACACACACCCACGCGAGCTCCTATGACACACGCTGTCACGCAATCAGACATGCTCTCGACGGCATTCAGCAAACGCACCACAAAGTCATGCAAAACAGTATTTTGATTAGACGACACACCTGATTTATTATCATTAGCACGAGCCATCCATTCTGTTCCGGTAAGAGTCAGCTCTCGCCGTGGGAATGCTGGGACATTGGTCCGCGCGGGGTGACAGCAGGAAATGAGATCTCGCAGCAGGAACTTATTGATGTATGTAATGCACGGCCATGTTTTCACCTGAGATTAAAAGCAGCCGAAAGGAGAGAGGCAATATGAAGAGCAGAAGTGCAGAAAAAAATGAAAATGCCAAAAGGGCCATTGCCGCGAAAGGTCAACTGCTTTCACAAACTATTATTGACCCTTGAATATAACATTAGAAAGGTGCCGAGTGCCCTTCTGGTGATTTGTACAACCACTTTCAAGTGTTTGCTATAATATTCAATATAGGCCAGCAATAGATTTACCAGAGACAACTGTGACATGCTCAGAATATGAAATGAATTACCTTAAAATAGTCATGGTACACAGTTAGATTAGCATTATTTTGATTTGTTTATAGGGCTGGGTGATATTGCAAAAACAATTATCACTAGATCATGTTTCATATCATTCGGTAATGATAATTAATGAATATTTTTTTAACATTTAAGAAAATTTGGATTTTTTTTAACCACTTTATTTTAATTTACCAACATTACCAAGGCAAACAGTTTTTATAGTCAATAACAAAAATATTTAAAGGGCACCTATGGTAAAAAATCTACTTTTCAAGCTGTTTGGACAGACATATGTGCATGTATGGTGTATAGACCGTCATATTGGGGTGATATAAGCACACCCAGTGCTTTTTTTTCAATTTAACAACATAAAAAACGGTGGACCAATTGGAGCGGTTTTCAAATCGACCGCAACTTTACGTAGGAGTGCGGTCCCCCCACCCACCAATATTGATTGACAGGCGCGTCATCATATCCTCAGTTTGTTGATTCACGTCCATCATTTTCAGCGTGAGTTGAAGCGATATCACTAAAGGAACACCCTAGCTCTATTTTTAGATGCAAGGCTCATTGGGCTCAACACAAGATCAATATTCTCCACATTATCGCTCTAATCGGAATTATTGGTTGTATCTTTAGGTAGGTTTGCAAACATGTGTACTTCTCATTGAGTCTACCTTATACTTCAGCCGTTTGCATTTCTCGCGATCCCAGAAGCTCCCTGTGATCTTAACTAGCATGCGTTTTAGAATTCTAAACATAGGTTTCTATCAGGGTACACTCAAGTCGACGGCTGGGCGCCGCGGACCGCTGCAGAAACCTGTGTTTAGAATTCAAAAATGCGTGGCGCGACGATTCGGGACACTTCAGGTTTCTGCCGCGCCACAGAGAGTGTCTGGTGTGCCGTGTCGCGGCTTCGAGCGGCGCATCCGGTGCCTCAGTCAAAGTTAATTCAGTGTGCGTGGTTATTAGTTTCTGTGTACAAGCTCGCCACTTGAAACTAGCACACAGTTGGCTGTAAAACTACAAAGACACATATGATTTTGTACTCTCTGCCTGGTCTGTGTCCGAGCCGTACATGTACGACTGAATGCTGAACCTCTCACTCCAGCTCCTTCTCTGTCTGCCTGTCAGACTCTGTTGCAAACGGAAAGCCGAAACTAATTTACATATGAAGCAACACACCAATAAATCAGATAACTGTGGACACGCCCCCAACATGACACTTTTTAACACATTATAATAAAAAAATCTGAATTGTGTTTTAAACTGAACCTAAACTGGCACACTCAGAAGAACCATAATATTAATATTAAATCATAAAAAAGAGGTAAACTATATGCCCTTTAAACAAAATATCTGATCTCTTTATAATAAAATAAACATAAGTGTTGAAGAGACTCTTAAACTTGACAAATAAAATGTTACAAAGTGTGTGCAATGATAAAGTGTAAATGCTGAACAATCAAAGCAAACTTTAGGGTAGATCATCTGGAAGGTGTCAATAATAATAATACAGTAAACCTCAAACTCTGTAAACAAACAAATTGTGAGAATCAAATCTGAGCTTAAGTTAAAGAACCACTATTCAAGTACATGTTGCAACATTATATATTGTGAAGTTGAGTGACTATATTACCCCCTATGCAAACAATTCTTTCAGATGGGAAGCTAGTGGCTGGGATATACATGAAAAGAAACCAAAAAGCCACTCTGGCGACATCCTTACATATTTTTTTATTTACAATCTCCTCGCAGCTGCTATATGGCACTCATTTTCGTATGTGTTGTTATTCTGACCTGAAGTGACAAGCGCGAGCACGTGATTTCCTTCACTATTTTCTATGGCGTCTCTCGAAACTAGCCGACCATCAACCGTTTTCTCAGAGGATGACAAACGGACAAACTATTGCTGCAGCTCCGATACAAGTTTACGAAGAAAAGTTTTTAAAAAACACTGCAGTGGTTGGATGTGCTGTGTTTGTCTAAGATAATTAGTCTGCCGCTATTAGGGATGTGCGTTTTGGGGAAAATAACGCAAAATATCTAATTGCGATTTTTTTTTTTAAAGATATTGCGATTTGATTTGCGATTTAATTTTGTAGTCAAGCTTCAGCTCAATAATCTGTAAGTCGTGGCAACAATTCTGTGACAGTTCTTAAAAATGACCTGTTTTTGTTCAGTGTCTGACTTTGAAATCTAAATATTCCCATATTACCAGTGCTGTTTTTCTTTGATATTAATTATTCTATTAATGCTTCTGAAGTAGCAGACGCCATTATCCCACTTGTCCGCGCTTTCCTGATTGTTTGTTTGTTTGTTTGTTTGTTTCTATTGCGGGCGTTTTGCATAGTTTTGTTGTGCCACCCTGATTGGGCAGAACGAAATTGCATTCACTCAATTGGCTAGTAAAGACTGTCACACACAGACGGCAGTCACGCATTTGTTCTGGGTGGGGGAAAATAAATAATTTTTCACATCGCAGTCTCTTACGATTAACTAATCGCAATGTTTCAAATTGCGATTGAGATTTGATTTCAATTAATCGCACAGCCCTAGCTGCCATTATTGAAATGTATATATTCCACACAAAGTATGAAGCAGATTGGTTAGTTATACATGCATAAAATCGCAGAGCGCTCGCAGCATTCGGAAAAGTTCAGATTTGGAAAATGCGCGCACGTCACGTGTAATGCAATGTGTATTTATATAGCAGATTTTTATAGTGTATGGCCATACACCCAAATCGCTTGAGAGGGGGTCTCTCCACACCACCACTCGTGTGCAGCATCTACTTGGATGATGCAATGGCAGCCACAGGACAACGGCACAAGTGCGCTCACCACACACCAGCTATAGGTGGAGTGGAGAGACAGAGTTAATTCGGTGGATGGGGATGATTAGGAGGCCATGATCGGTAAACAAATCGGTAAACACCGATGAAGAGAATTTGGCCAGGACACCGGGGTTAAACCCCTACTCTTTACGAGAAGTGCCATGACATTTTTTTTAATGACCACAGAGAGTCAGGACCTAGTTTTATCATTAAGGTTTAAGGTTTAGGTTAGGTTTAACATTAAGATGATGCTAACTGACAGTACAGTGTTCCCATCACTATACTGGGGCATCAGGACACAGACAGCAGGTTGAATGGCCCCTGGTGGTCTCACTAACACCTCTTCCGGCAACAACCTAGCTTTCCCATGTGGTCTCCCTTCCAGGTACTGACCAGGCGCAGCCCTGCTTGGCATCAGTGGGCGACCATGTGAGAGTTGCAGAGAGCTAGTTTCCGGAAAGAAAACTGTGAAATCATCACGCAGGCTGTTTTGTTCAGTGATAAGCTGTTTGGGAAGCTAAATCCAGCAAGGCTTGGTGAAAAACACTGTTCAACTGAGCTAGAAGATCTACTTTTCTTGTCAGTGGTATTTATGTGCAACAGCTCAAGCTAATGAAGCCTTATCTAGACTGTGTGTGTGTGTACACAGTTGAAGTCAAATTTATTAGCCGTCCTGAGATATTTCCCAACTGCTGTTTAACGAAGAGAAGACTTTTTTAAAAAAAAAAACATATTACTTTTAATAACCAATTTCCTTAAGTCTTTGCCATAGTGACAGCGAATTATGTTTTTCAACATATTTTCAAGACACTAGTATTCAGCTTAAAGTGCCATTTAAAGACTTTAGTTATTAGACAAAAGTGGTTTGTTCTATAGACAATTAAAAAATTCTGAAGGGGGATAACAATACTGACCTTAAATAGTTTTTTTTTTTTTTAAACAATGTTTTATTCCAGCCAAACTAAAACAATAAGACTTTATCCAGAAGAAAAAAGTTATAGGAAATACATTTCAAATCCCATTGGTCTGTTAAACATCACTTGGCAAATATTTGAAGATGAATAAAAATTTCACAGAAGGGATAAAAAAATATTGAAAATATAGCTGGTCTATAACAGTTTATAAAGTTTTTGGTTTGGTTTGTATAAAAGTTCTTTGGTTATTGTTTTTGGTTTACATTGTAACAAAATCCCCTATTTTACATTTAGAATTACCATACACCACCATAAAATGCCTTGTAATCTGCCTGTTGTGATCACCAGCGATGTAGCTCTTATGGATTTCTGGAGAACAGTCCCTGTCATTCACCTGAACCACATATCCCATCGTGCCCTGTAGTCACACACTGGTTTCAGGTCACCTTCCTGATTACATATACAGCTAAAGCTCATCATGACTGATTACATGGACTATGTACACACAACTCACACTAGTGGTAGGCAAAGCAAGGCTTCACGAAACACTGAAACAGTTAAGCAAATGTGTCAAAGCTTCGAAACGTTTGTGAAACACGTCTCTACAGTGACTTAGTGGTCATTTTTATGCATTGCTCTGGAACAGCTTCAGCAAAGAAACAGTTAAGCAAATTGAGGTATTAAACCCCACATTGTAGAGTTGAGGTTTCAAGTGATTTAGTGAAGCATTGAGAGTAGGCTTGTGCCGGTATTCGGTAATGCGATAAATCACGGTAATGAATATGCACGATATTGTTATCGCGGGCACTTCAAAATACCGTGAAAAATAATAGATCCGAATTTTTATTCTTAGAATGCGCCTTAGCTTATTTTCCATCAACCGCTTGAAGAAACACTGCGTATAAGCTGCGCAGAACTGATGCGCACTCTGATGTAAACAATCCCCACATGTAGAAGCATTGTGTGCACGCAGTGCGCTCCGCCGCTGCCACCGCACTATAATCCTCACACGAAGAAGAAGCATGGCGGAAGGAGGAACGCTGCCGTCAATTTATCCCCCTTCAGCTTATTTTCCATCAACCGCTTGAAGAAACACTGCGTATATGCTGCGCAGAACTGACGCGCACTCTAATGTAAACAATCCCCGCATGTAGAAGCACTGTGTGCACGCAGTGCGCGCCGCCGCTGCCACCGCTCTCTAATCCTCACACGAAGAAGAAGCATGGCGGAAGGAGGAACGCTGCCGACACTTTATCCCCCTTCAAAAAGGGTAAAATCAGAGGTTTGGAAATATTTTGGGTTCCAAAAAAATGCAGAGGGATTACTGATCGAAGACGGTGGTTTCCCTTTGCACATTCACTTTGATATAATTGCTCAAGTTTACTTTTATATTGTGTATTGTTTTATTTATATTTATTTGTATTTAAATGTTTGAAGTACTTTTAGTTAATTAAACAGTTATTAAAGTTACTAAGTTGACGAAACTGAAGTTTTTTGTGTTTTTTTACCTGTTTCTCTAGTAAAATTACAATATCGTGATAATACCGTATACCGTGATAAAAGCTCAATCAATTAATCGCAGCATGAAAATGTGATACCGGCACATGCCTAATTGAGAGTTCACTGCTCTTAAAGTTACAGTGCACAATATTCCTGCTGCCGACTGTTTTTATCATTAATAAAACAACAAAAGGACAAAATCACTCACTGCTCTTGACTGAAGGACTTATTGTATTTATTTCCCTTTCCTTATTAACAGGGAAATAACTGTATATACAGTTGAAGTCAGAATTAGCCCTCCTGAATTATTAGCGACCCTTTTCCACCCCAATTTCTGTTTAATGGAAAGACTTTTTTTAATCACATTTCTAAACACAATAGTTTTAATTACTCATTTCTAATAACCGATTTCTTTTATCTTTGCTATGATGACAGAACATAATATTTTACCAAATATTTTTATATAATATAATATACAAGCATTCAGATTAAAATGTGATTCAAAGGCTTAATTAGGGTAAATAGGCAAGTGATTGATTAACAGTAGTTTCTTCTGCAGACAATCAAAATATATATTGCTTAAGGGGGCTAATAATATTGACCTTAAAATAGGTTTCAAATTTTTAAACCTGCTTTTATTCTAGCCAATATAAAACAAATAAGCCTTTCTCCAGAAGAAAATAATATTATAGGAAATACTGTGAAAAATTCCTTGCTCTGTTAAACATCATTTGGGAAATATAATTTTTTTTTTTTTAATTCACAGGAGGACGAATATTTTTGACTTCAACTGATAATCGTTTTGAATAATCGTGATTACAATTATGACTAAAATAATCTTGATTATGATTTTTCCCATAATCGAGCAGCCCTAACACAGAGCATGATTTATTTTATCAGAATTGGTTCAATAATGGTATTTTGTTAGTGCCGCAGTTAATAAATCCTCATGGATTTTTGTTATCTTGCCCTGAATTTCTTAAAAAATTTTAACTACTAGTTAAACAAAGAGAATTTGCTATTGTTTTGGATGCAATTCCAAAGGGTGTGGTCTTGCTTTAAAAAAAAAACTGTATTTCAGAAGGGATCAGCGTAGGTAATGCTTTTAAAAACATTTTCATTGAAAATATTGATGTTACAAAACAACAGTGTAACAATTAAGTTATAAGGTATGCTCTCTGCTCGCTCTGTCTACCTACAGCAAGATATTTTTGGCTTTCTTTGATCATATTTTTGGGTTAAAGCTTGGAAGTTGACAAATAAGTTTTGCATAGATAACAAAATTAAAGAAGTGTCGTACAAAATACCTCATAGAATTTACCCTGCTAAACATGTTTTGGAAAGATTCAAACTTAGTATTTCATATGTGTGAATTTTGTGGTCAAGAAAATTTTTTTCCATTTTATTTAATCAAGAATATTTTGGAATGATTTAGAATTGTTTATTAACAAAAACTGGAGTATAATAAATTTGTTTATATGATGTACTGTTTTAATACCTCTTGTTCTTGTGGCGTTGAATTAAAATTTTTTAATTAAATTAAAAAATAAAATAAAAACACAGCATGTACGCTGAACATGAACAAATATAATCCCAATTAGACTAAAATTAACCTATTTTGCCCACCAGATCTGTTGTGGATAAAGGCTAAATTAAAATTAAACTTGACAAAAAAAAGAGTCATAGAAATGTACAGTATGGCGTTGTATTTTGAAGCTACAGTCAATGAAAACACAGCCAGGACTTAATATCATATGCATGAACAGATGACAGTTGAGCTGAGTTTGACATAATTCAGCAGTCTACATGCAGGGGCGCCCCCAAGGGTGTCCAAATTCTGGCCACCCCCACCCCAATATGATTGTGCTGTTGACATTATTAATTTAAATGTACTTATGTAATTTGCCAATATTTCAATAAATAAATAAAATGCAGCCACTAAATTATTGTTGGTGCCACTGACGTAGCTGATTTACTACCTCTCCCCCTCAGTGCTGGTTCAAAGCTGGTGAAAGCAAACTGACGCATGCGCGCAGAAAACCATTCCCGCGCGCCTCACGCACACCTGTGTGAATCCCGGTTGTTTACATTCATGCCGATAAAACACGCGCCGCGAAAGCGGAGTAACAGACTTACGTGTCTGTGTCGGCACGCAGCGAGTTTTGCAAGTCGACTAAACTAAAGTTTATATAATATGATGATGATGATGTAACTTTCACTAAGCATGGCTATAAAGCAGAAAGGAGGGATAAAGAGTCAGGAAGGTAAGACTTCATAACATTATTTCTCGGGTCTAAAACAACAGATAATCCTATAAAACATATATTTTTTGTATTTTTTAGAATAGTCTCAATTAATATTCATGCAAAAGGTTTCTTAAGTGATCTTAGCATATCGTTCTAGAAGCATTTAGGATTAATTAGCATTTAGAAATAATTCTGTTATTCAGAAACAAAAATATAACATTACAGTGAATTCATTATTTTTTTGTGTGCCACCCCAAGATTTGGTGCGGCCTTTTTTTGGCCACCCCTAAGAAAATTTTCTGGGGGCGCCACTATCTACATGTGTTTGCTGAAACATACGCATCAAATTTTACAATAAACACGATAAATTAACAAAAGGTGTAACTAAACATACCTTATGCCTCTTCAGAGAGGAGAAGAATAAATGTGTAATCTGTAAATCTTGCATTTTGTGTCCTGAGGCCAGATTGAACTTGCCTCGTGCTGTCGTTGTTCAGTAATGCACAGTAAACAAATTGACGCTCACGTTTTCAAAATAAAAGTCCCACATGCATAGTAAGTGTACGCTTAAAAATAACTAAGGGAGGAAAATAAACATTTTTGTCTCACTAGAAAACGTTGTTGCTTATCAAACGCATTATGAGGCGTGCATATTAATGATCTCAGAGCTTGATGACATGGCTGCGCTTCAGGTCCGGATGATATACTGGTCTTTTATTATTCTACTATGCCTTGATATACCCAGATTTTCATTGTAGGGCACCTTTAAGGTAAATGGTTGTAAACAATTTATTTGGGCTGAATTTAAACAAACAAATAATCTAAATAAATCAATTAGTATCTCTAACACTCAGAGTAAACAACATTTCCTAAACGCCTTCCTTACATTTTTACACATTAGCTCTGCTCTCAGATGCACATAACCAGTGCTGGGGAGTAACTAGTTACATGTAACGGCGTTATGTAATTTAATTACAAAATAAATGTTACAGTAATTCGTTACAGTTACTGAGAAATATGTGTAATTAAATTACAGTTACTTATGAAAATGTTAAAGATTACAAATAGGGTTACATCTAAAAAGTTTTCTTTAAAAATCTGGGATATTCATTCATTCATTTTCTTTTCGGCTTAGTCCCTTTATTAATCCAGGGTCGCCACAGTGGAATGAACCGCCAATTTATCCAGCACATGATTTATGCAGCGGATGCCCATCTCTGGGAAACATCCATACACACTCACTCACACACTACGGACAATTTAGCCGTCCCAATTCACCTGTACCGCATGTCTTTGGACATTTTGGACTTTTAACCTAGCCTTTTCACACAGTGAAGCTATTTTATTAGTAAAATAGCGCAGTAGCGTTCACACAAGCTACATTTACCAATCGCAGATCAATTAGTAACGGCACCGACATTCACAGAGCTGTGAAGCCAGTGTCTAGCCAATAAAAATAAATCCATATGATGGTGAGAATGATGATTTCTTCTTCTTCTTTCTGTTTTTCCATGGTTGACCAAAAAAGTTTTCAACTTTTTGGTGCATTACTGCCACCTCTCGCTCTGGTCGCTGATGTCGCCAACCAATTTTTTTGATGAAATTTGCTTGATGGAAAGATGAAAGGCTAAAGTATATATATATGATAATTACTATTAGTTCATGATAGTTACTAATGATACTACATTATGTAGTGTTATTCATTAATGAAGAGTTGTAAATATATGTATATATAAAAATTCTAATGCTTTTGCTTCTTAGACTTTACACACCTGAAACTTGTCTATAGCACTTGTTCACTGCTGCTCTTATAGTTGTGTAAATTGCTTCCTTGTCCTCATTTGTAAGTCGCTTTGGATAAATATCGTCTGCTAAATGACTAAATGTAAATGTAATATATATATATATATATTCAATATAATGCTTAGGCTTTTTCTAAATATTTAGCTTTATAATTTACTATAGTATTTTAAATGTGTAACACCTGGTTTTATTGGATTTTTTGCTGTTATATACTATAGTTTGTTTCTGTTTAGTACAGCATATTATTTACAGTAAATAATTGAACTGAACAGTTATGCCACATATGTTTCATTGACAGTTTTATTGATCACTAAGATATGATTGACTTGGATTTCAGTTGCTTCGATTTAAAAATGAAAATGAAAAATAGCTTCGGTGTAATTTTTTAAATTGCAAATGCTACAAAAATCCCCCTGCACAACTAACTAAAATTTTGACTTGTAACATCAGTAAACACGTTTTTGTTATAAGATCTGGTTTTGTGGTGGCTGTACTTTAAAATTTAAATTAATATAATCTTGAATGATGACAGTGATGTAAGATTGTGAAATTCTAACACTAAACAGAGTGCTACTGTAAGGTCACACATGCTTGGTATAAATGCTTGAAAATGATTTAGTTGAAAATATTCATTAGAAATTTAGAAGTAATCAAAAAGTAATCAGATGTAATCAGTTACTTTACTTTTATGAAGTAATCGAAAAGGTACACTACTTATTACATTTTAAATAGGGTAATTTGTAATCTGTAATCTATTACATTTTCAAAGTAACCTCCCCAACACTGCGTATAACACACTCTATGCTGTTTTAATGCAGTCTCATTGAATTCTTTAATTAAACTGTGTTTAAGTTAAATTAAAGTAGGATTTACGGTTCTTCCATCAGATGCAATATCCATAAAAATCATTCACATGACTGATAAACAAGATCATAATTCAAAACTTTCAAATTCACCGACACGCTCGACTGCCTGTTGCATGAACACTTCAGTCTCTTTAGTGCAGGCCAGGGAAATGCAGCAATCAGACTGAAGCATAAAGTCATTTATAGGGCCATGTGCTGACAGTGGGCTTTGCATAAATATCATATACACTTATTTACAACTAGCGGCCTTACTTTGTGCAAAGAAAATCAAAGATGAAACAAGAAAACTAAATTTCTCTGAACCCCTTTATTGGATAGATTGCTGCCATTTTCATTCCTTCAAACATCACAATAAAGTAAATAAATGTGGACAGTGAGTTCGCACATCATCAGCTGTGTTTGTTAACACACAAAAGCAGGACTGGATGCAAATTACGATCGAAGAAGTAATAAAAAAATTAAATGTCGGCAAACACACAAAGAGCCTTGATTTAGGTCTGTGTTCATAAAAACGCAAACTTAGTGGCATTTCATCCAAAATCATCTAGTAATGTTCACTGATAATTTACGTAAACCTATTTGAGGCTTTTAAGTACAGTTTAACCTCAGAGTGATCTGGTGGAAGTGACTGGATGATATTTAGGTAATTGTGTTGCACTGACTTAAAGACTTGGACTTTGGTCTGAAAAAATAGAGGAACAAATGCTGAAAAAAAAAGTGCTTTTGTGTGACTATTCAACAGTGCAACAAAGATTAAAGCTCTCTCTCTCTCTCTCTCTCTCTCTCTCTCTCTCTCTCTCTCTCTCTCTCTCTCTCTCTCTCTCTCTCTGTTTTAATTTAAAATTGAAACCACACTTTTAACTTAATAATTTGTAATTGACTATATATATATATATATATATATATATATATATATATATATATATATATATATGCATACTTTATACTTGTATAGCCCCTTTAAGCTATATATTTTTTCAATAGTCTACAGAACAAACCATCGTTATACAATAACTTGCCTAATTACCCTAACCTGCCTAGTTAACCTAATTAACCTAGTTAAGCATTTAAATGTCACTTTAAGCTGTATAGAAGTGTCTGGAAAAATATCTAGTAAAATATTATTTACTGTCATTAAGGCAAAGGTAAAATAAATCAGTTATTAGAAATGAGTTATTAAAACTATTATGTTTAGAAATGTGTTGAAAAAAAATCTGCCCTCCGTTAAACAGAAATTGGGGAACAATAAACAGGGGGGCTAATAATTCAGGAGGGCTAATAATTCTGACTTCAACTGTGTATATGTGTATATGGATAGATAGATAGATAGATAGATAGATAGATAGATAGATAGATAGATAGATAGATAGATAGATAGATAGATAGATAGATAGATAGATAGATAGATAGATAGATAGATAGATAGATAGATAGATAGATAGATTTGAAAATTGATAATAAAGCCTCAGAAAGTGTTTATGCAAATAATTTTCTCTGTGATGAAAAATGTGATATCTATCTAGGACAATAAATCAATGTACATATAATATAATAAACTTATGTTGAGAGAGAGTTTTTGTGTTGAAATTTGGAGGAATACATTCAAATCTAATTTGCGATCTTTATGTATATTAAACAAGAAACTAATTTGAATTATAGAAAATATGGGGTATTTGAAACATACAAATTCTTTAATTTTAAAGATTTGAAGGTATTAATTATTTGGTAAAACCTTAAACGGCACAAATTATGTTTAAACCTAATCATATTGGCGCAAAAAAGTTGTTAAAAAATTTAAATATATATTTTATTCCCCACAAACTAAAAGAAACGACTTTCTCCAGAGGAAAAAATAGAATAAAAAATGTCCTTCCAATTTTTCCACGGGAAAAATTCATTCATTTTCCTTGGCTTAGTCCCTTTATTAATCAGGGTTCACCACAGCAGAATGAACCGTCAACTATACCAGCATATGTTTTTAACAGTGAATGCCCTTCCAGCTGCAACCCAGTAATGGGAAGCTCCCATACAATCTAATTCACGCACATACACTGTTGCCAAATTTAGTCAATTCAATTCATCTTCACCGCATGTGTTTGAACTGTGGGGGAAACAGGAGCACCCACACTCACACGGGAGAACATGCAAACTCCACACAGAAGTGCCAACTGGCCCAGCCAGGACTCAAACCAGCGATCTTCTTGTAAAAGAATTACAATTTCACAGCAGGGCTACTAACGAATTTCTACTTCACCAAAAGACAGAACTTGAAAAGTGGTGCAGCTTTCCACACTCATTCCCCCATGGCAAACGAGAAAAGTAATCCAGGTTAAATAAAAGGTAATCAGGCTCAGCGCTATATCTGTCAGCTGGACTGAAGGAGAAAGCGGCGGTGAGAGGGACTCATCCTGTTCTCCAAGACTTGACTGTGTGGTCCCTCTGTTCATAGAAAGAGAGAGAGACAGATTGACATTCCATCCCGCAACACGACCTCATCCGGCGAATAGTGATTAGCCAATCAGCATTCCGGTCACGCGAGCTCCGCTATCAATGAGTGAGTGAGACGGAGCGAGAGATAGTGAGCCGTGCAGAGACACAGAGAGAGACAAGCTGGCCTGCAGATTCAATGGGAAGCGAAGCTAGCCGATGTTGATGCAAAGTACTGACAAACGGCGAGATGAAGCATTAGGCATGACTGATGAAGATGTATGGTGCATGGCGCGCATGCACACACACACAAACGCTCCATCATGGATAATGCCACACACAGCAGGACACCTGTGAGGCTCCATACATGTACATTCATGCATATTTACTGTGTTGACTCATGCTGAATGAAACAAATACACACGCATGTGAAGAGCAGGATGAATCTGCTGTACACTTATACCTTCAGAGGCCGCAGGGAAATACAGTTAAAGAGCACCTATGGTAAAAAATCTACTTTTAAGCTGTTTGGACAGCCATATGTGCATGTATGGTGTATAGACCGTCATATTGGGGTGATATAAGCACACCCAGGGCTTTTTATTTCAATTTAACAACATAAAAAACGGTGGACCAATTGGAGCTGTTTGCAAATCGACCGCTACCTGACGTAGGAGAGCGGTCCCCCCGCCCACCAATATTGATTGACAGGCGTGTCATCATATCCTCAGTTTGTTGATTCACGTCCGCCATTTTCAGCGTGAGTCGAAGCGATATCACTAAAGGAACACGCTAGCTCTATTTTTAGATGCAAGGCTCATTGGGCTCAACACAAGATCAATATTCTCCACATTATCGCTCTAATCGGAATTATTGGTTGTATCTTTAGGTAGGTTTGCAAACATGTGTACTTCTCATTGAGTCTACCTTATACTTCAGTCGTTTGCATTTCTCGCGATCCCAGAAGCTCCCTGTGATCTTAACTAGCATGCGTTTTAGAATTCTAAACATCGATTTCTATCAGGGTACACTCAAGTCGACGGCTGGGCGCCGCGGACCGCTGCAGAAACCTATGTTTAGAATTCAAAAATGCGTGGTGCGACGATTCGGGACATTTCATGTATCTGCTGCGCCACAGAGAGTGTCTGGTGTGCCGTGTTGCGGCTTCGAGCGGCGCATCCGGTGCCTCAGTCAAAGTTTATTCAGTGTGCGTGATTATTAGTTTCTGTGTACAAGCTCAGCACTTGAAACTAGCACACAGTTGGCTGTAAAACTGTACAAAGACACAACTGATTTTGTACTCTCTGCTTGGTCTGTGTCCGAGTTGTACATACGGCTGAATGCGGATCCTCTCAGTCTGCCTGTCTGTGTTACAAACGCAGAGCAGGTGAGCTCATGGCCCCGCCCACTTGTTACGTTGGCGGGAAGCCGAAACTAATTTACATGTGAAGCAACACACCCATAAATCAGCGAACTGTGGACACACCCCTAACATGACACTTTTTAACACATTATAATAAAAAAATCTGAATTGTGTTTTAAACTGAACCTAAACTGGCACACTCAGAAGAACCATAATATTAATATTAAATCATAAAAAAGAGGTAAACTATGTTCCCTTTAAAGTCAGAATTATTACCACCCCTTCACCACCGTATTTTTCCCCCAAATTCCCCTTATTTAAAGGAATGAAGATTTTTTCAACACATTTCTAAAGATAATAGCTTTAATAACTCATTTCTAATAACTGATTTATTTTCTCTTTGCCATGATGACAGAACATAATATTTTAGACATTTTTCAAGATACTAGTATCCAGCCTAAAGTGACATTTAAAGGCTTAACTAGTCAGGTTAGTGTATCAGAACATTGTATAATGATGGTTTGTTCTGTAGACAATCGAAAAAATATAGAATGCTTAAGGGGGTTAATATTATTGACCAAAAAATTAAAACCTGCTTTTATTCTAGCTGAAATAAAACAAATAAGACTTTCTCTAGAAGAAAAAATATTATAGGAATTACTGTGAAAAATTCCTTGCTCTGCTAAACATCATTTAGGAAATATTTGAAAAAGAAAAAAAAATTCAGAGGGCTAATAATATTGGCTTTAAATGTAGATATTAGGATGTAAAGGACGATGCGGATGCTTGACAGATTTGGAGCATGTAAGAAAAAACTTAAGGATAAATACACTGTATAATGCCTTGTTTCCACTTAGCGATACAGTCACAGTGCAAAAAATTCATTTCTTACTTAGAGTTTTTGTTTTGTTTCTAGTCCATATGTCTAAAAATTCTTTTTCTTTTTGGTCATTGACATTTTTATTTTTTTTTTAATTTTTATACCCCACACAAGATGAAATTCACAATACAAAATTATCATTCAGGAAAATAATGTAAACAAATGATAATAAAAATAATAGCAAAATTTTAATTATAACAAATATAAAATAATACAATACAACCTTCAATTTTCCTTTTATGTGCTCTCCAAATACTGCAAAAAGCTACCCCATTTCTGATTAAAAGTATGGGTGGAGTCCTGAAGTCATGCTAACATAAGTTCATATGATGCCGTAGAAGTCATCAGCTCAATCCAGTCCTTAAAAGAGGGAGTATCTGAGTTCTTCCAATTTCGCAGCACCAGTCTCACAGCAATAATACATCTTGCGATGACTAACCCAACCTGTGCTTTAGATAATCTGTTCTGTTGAGTGGATGTATGCCCAAGAAGACAAACTCTTGATGAATAAGGTAAAGGTTGTCCCAGCCATTTCTCCAGGTTTTGAATAACTCTTGTCCAGAATGGAGCCACCAAATGATAGTTCCACATTAAATGGAAAAAGGTGCCCACAGAATGACCACATTTCCAACAGTAGTTATTTTTCATTAATCCTATCCTATGCAGTCTTACTGCGGTCCAGTAATACCGATTAATTATCTTGTAATGTATGAGTTTCACAGTACCCCCTATACCAGAAGCTACTGCCTCCTATTCACCCTCTTCAAATTCCACCTCCAGGTCTTTCTCCCAAATAATCCTTAAATGATCACTTTTTCCATACATGTTGTTTGCAGCAATGTTATACTATCTAAAAATACTTAAAGGGCACATAAATTACCCCTTGTTTAAGATTTAATATTATGATTCTTCTGAGTGTGCCAGTTTAGGTTCAGTTCAAAACACAATTCAGATTTTTTATTATAATGTGTTAAAAAGTGTCATTTTGGAGGTGCGTACATAGCTCGTTGTTTTAGAGGTGTGTTGCTTCACATGAAAATTTGTTTCGACTTCCTGACCAACTTAACAAGGGGGCGGAGCTAAGAGCTCCCGCGCTTTGTCTATGGCAACAGACAGGCAGACAGAGAGAAGCAACATGAGTGAGAGCATTCTCGACGGTGCTCCCCACCTTCCAAAGACATGCGCTATAGACCATTTCAATGTGGTGATGTCATTGGCCCATGAACATTTCCTGCTTGATGTCAAACTATTTCATAACTGTAAAAAGAGGGAATTTAATCATAACTAGGCCCACACGGAATCTGCGCGCGCAGAATTCCACAGATTTTCTGCAGATTTCTGCAGATATTTAGCTCATCATTATTTCTGTTTATTTACTTGAGTAAATGTGTGTAAATCTATATTCAGTTTTTAAATTAATTACAGTAATATTATTGACTAGTATAAAAATGTTCATCTGATTTTTGAACAATGCAGTCTTTTAGTAGATCTATTATATGAGAGACTGGCTTTGTTTACCAAATAAAGTGGATCTAATTAGATTTGCATTTTAAACATTAAATAAAAGTTTAAAAGATATAATTTTTTATTTCACATATTAAGGTTTTAGTTATGATAGTTATGATACTCCCAAAATAATTCAGCTGAAATCCGCTGATTTGTACCAAAATTCTCCTCAGTAATAGCACAAAATGTCCGCAGATTTCGTCTGGCCCTAATCATAACTCAATATTAAAACAGCTATTATAACATTATTTGTCAGTATGTTGATCTCTTGATCTTCTAGCAAACAATGGAAATGAATAATGTAAAACAGGAAATGCGATCATGGACCATTGTCGTTGTTTACATCCCTCAAAATGGTCTATAGGTGAATTGAATAAACTAAATTGGCCGTAGTGAATGAGTGTGAATGAGTGTGTATGGATGTTTTCTAGTACTGGGTTGCAGCTGGAAAAGCATCCGCTGTGTAAAACATATGTTGGATAAGTTGGCGATTCATTCCGCTGTGGCGACCCCTGATAAATAAAGGGACTAAGCCGAAGGAAAATAAATAAATGAATATGCTTACATTTGAACCATAGTGTAGGTTTGGTTTGTGATTGCTCTAATAATTTATCATGTATACTATACAATTACATTACACATATGCATATAATGCCTTTGAACACAGAACAACCAATCATCTTTAGAGATGGAACTGTGTAGAATCCTCAATCGCTGAATTGCATACATGTGTCAGCACCATTGTGATTCAGACGTGACCTTTAAACGCTACGTTGTTAAACTGAACACACAACCTTGACTATTGACACTCATCTGAATCCATAGAACTGTTATGAAAAGAAAAATGAAATATTAATCTTGTGACGCTGCTTGTTCAATCATACTAGTGCACTGCAGTCTAATCATCGATTCATAATTTACATTCGCTCAGATTATAGCTCTAATTAAGAATGGAAGACGTGTCATTGAATTGCTCGTGGACGGATAATATGAACATGTGGCAGAGCATATTGAAGGATGTAATCTCCGCCATGCTTGTTGCACATATTCCATATGTCCAGAGTGTTACGCCATTAAATTATGTGCCGGAAACTGACCTCCCCCTCAACACCGTCCCACAAATCACAGCGTGCTTTGATGTTGAAAGACATTACATAATTGCAGATGGTGGTCCAGATGGTGATTATGCTCACCTTGAAGATGACCACATGTGATTTGAGCTGCGTGTTCATTGACTGGAATTTGACACAGAAGCTTTTATTGTGTGGGTTAGTGTTTCCCAAGCCGGTTCCTAAAGGCACACCAATTGTACACATTTTCAGCCTAATCAAACACAGCCTAATTAACTTATCAGAACATTAGAAGAGACTCTAAAACCTGAAGTTAATTGGTCAGATGAGGGAGACATCCTAAATATGTACTGCGGTGTGCCTCCAGGAACAGGGTTGGGAAACACTGTTGTAGAATTTTCGTGCAGCGTTGGTTTTGAAGAACCGAGCGGCATGCTTCATTAATTGCAGTGAGCCTCTGGTGCTGTTGGCGCGCAGTGCTGTGTGTTTGCAGGAGTTGATCATTTTCCTCTCTCTGATTCCCATCATCACATTGATCCCTGCATGCGCACATATACAGCCGATGATGGATCCCACTGCACGCGCTCAGTGGGAATGTTCTTTTTCTTCTTCTCTCATCTCTCTGTTTCCTTAGCTGTGCATTCTTGCCTTTTATTTCATCCCTCTTTGTGTCAATCCTCCTTTTCTTTCAATATTTTCTCTTTGCTTTTTCTGTCTGTTGCTTTTTGACGAATGTTTTACCTTACATTTTCAGAACTGAAAGCGTGTTCCACATTCAACATCAAAACATTTATTGCCGTTAAAGTTCTTTTCCTTTTGTTTCAGCACCATCTCTTCTTAATTCATAATTTGACTTTCTCTGGGCAAGTGCCACTTTGTTGAACGCCCTTATATGGAGTGGATTATGCAAATTACTAATTGCATGTACGAGGACGCTTCCTGAGAACAATGCAAATTCACTAACAGAAGAACGAGTTTAACTCATTTTAAAAATCAAATATGCGTGTAAATACGAAAAACGCAATTATTCATTTTCTTGTCGGCTTAGTCCCTTTAATTATTTGGGGTCTCCACAGCGGAATGAACTGCCAACTTATCCAGCATTTGTTTTACGCAGCGGATGCCCTTCCAGCCGCAACCCATCTCAGGGAAACATCCACACACACTCATTCACACACATACACTACGGACAATTTAGCCTTCCCAATTCACCTGTACCGCATGTCTTTGGACTGCGGGGGACACCGGAGCACCAGGAGGAAACTCACGCGAACGCAGGGAGAACATGCAAACTCCACACAGAAACGCCAACTGACCCAGCCGAGGCTCGAACCAGCGACCTTCTTGCTGTGAGGCGACAGCACTACCTACTGCGCCACTGCGTCACCAAACGCAATTATTAATGACTAAAATTCATTGTGTTTTGAGAAAAAAAATGATAAAATTTCAAATATAATTATTTGAAAAACTTATTTTTTCCTTAAAATTGAATTTTCTTAAAACACTTTAATTCATTCTTGAAATTTGTTCTCAACATTTTATTTAATCATTCTCTTAACATTTTATTTTGCATTATAATGACTTTATTTTGTATTATTGCTTAGCCCTAATCTTTCGCAAACCAAATTATTGACTAATAGCACTTAAAATAGTAGCATTATTAGCCCTTATTAGGCCCCTATATATATTATATGTATTTAACACGTCTAAACATAATTAAAAACTAATTTCTAATAACTGATTTCTTTAATCTTTGCCATGGTGGCAGAACATAATATTTTACTAGATATTTTCCAAGACACTAGTATTAAGCTTAAAGTATTAAGGCTTAACTAGGTTAAGTCGTTGTATAATGATGTTTTTTTATGCAGACAATCGAAAAACAGTATTGTTTAAGGGGGCTAATAATATTGACCTTAAAATGGTTTTTAAAAAATAAAAACTGCTTTTATTCTAGCTGAAATAAAACAAATAAGACTTTCTCCAGTTGAACAAATATTCTAGAAAATACTGTGAAAATTTCCTTGCTCTGTTAAACATCACTTGGGAAATATTTAAAAAAGAAAAATATTCTCATATTTATGACTTCAATGGTACTTAATGATAATCAAACTGATTACAACAGTAAAATATAGCCAATAACACAGCACAATACATTAAGCTCCGTAATTAAATGATCGTAGGATAAATAAGTCAAGCTGCAACTTCAATATACTCCACTATGCAATTTTGTGTCCTTAAAATCCTAATTGATGAACTAATTCTTAAACCCTTTCTTAAATGAAAAGGTTAATTTGTGACAGCAATGTGGGGAAGTTGAAGGTTAACCGAAGAGACAAGACACTTAACCTCGCTCAGACCTGAAGGGCTCACATGTCTCATGCTTACACGGACTACAGTTCAAGTGTCAGGTTAGATGCGTTGACCTTCAATATAGACGGCGCGGGGGAGTTTTGAATGACAGGAGTGCAATTATTTCCATGTCTTTTTTTTTTCTCCAGCTTCAGATATGGCTGCTGCTTTTGTGTGGTTACGCTTCTGGTGGTCACTATGTCATTTTCAACAACTTCACCTAAAAGCTGAAACGCGCTATGAACAAAATGAACCGAAGGCTAACATTGCTCGGCTGTTCCCTTTGTGGCAGAGAAGTATTGCGGCGTTTAAAAAAATGCGATCGCTGTAGACAAAATACCAAGAAATAGGAACAAACCAATGGCAAAGCTAATCAAGTCTGTGCCTGGGGCACAAGGCTAACAGACAAACTCATAAAGGGTCCTAAAAGCTCTGGAAAATGCACTTCTCCTTAATGGCTTCCATCTTAAATGTTGCCCTTCGTGCGGCTAAGCCCTGCATTGAGTCTTTGATTGCTTCTATCTGATGTTTTATTCACATAATTCTGGGAGAAGGAACGCTATCCAAGTTATGTTGATGCACTCTCTTATTATTTGTATTGAAACCTCAATTTCACAGCGTGTGAGGCGGGCGCACTGGGTTTTAAATTGGCTGAAGATTTTGTGTCAGTGTTTATTCGAAGACGAGGAAGATTTCATGGCGTTTATAATAACGTGCTTGGTACAAAGCATGTTTTATATGTGCTGCAGCTGACAAGGTGAAACTGTCTACAGTCACCTTTAAGTGTGGCGTATTGCCTGGTTTAATGCTATGTTGAAAAAGTACAAACGTATTTGTATTTACATCTCCAAGTCAGAAAAAGTTGGGAGAGTATGGAAAACGCAAATAAAAAAGAAAGTAGTGATTTCCAAATTTACTTTGACTTGTATTTCATTGCAAACAATATGAATGTAAAATATTTCATGTTTTGTCTGGTCAACTTCATATAATTTGTAAATATACATGCTTTCCTGTCATTCAGACCTGCAACACATTCCAAAAAAGTAGGGACAGGAGCAGTTTAGGGCTGGTAATCAGGTAAACTGGTTAAATAATGATGTGATTTGACACAGGTGATGTCAACAGGTGATTGTAATTATGATTTGGTGCAAAAGCAGCATCCAAGAAAGATCTAGTCCTTTAGGAGCAAAGATGGGATGAGGATCACCAGTTTGCCAACAAATAGATGAGAAAATGATGAGAAGTTCCCTCAAAGAAAGATATTTGGATATTTCACCTTCAACAGTGCATAACATCATTAAAAGATTCAAGGAATCTGGAGGAATTTCAGTGCATAGAACAAAGGTGAAAGCCTAAGCTGAACAACTGTGATCTCTGATCCCTCAGGCGGCACTGCATCAATAATCCTAATTCATCTATAAGCGACATCACCACATGGGCTCAAAACTACTTTGGCAAACCTTTGTCAAGTACCACAATACATAGTTACATCCACAAATGCCAGTTAAAACTGTACTGTGCCAAAAGGAAGCCCTATGTTAACTGTGTCCAGAAGTGCAGTCCACTTCTCTGGGCTCGGAGGCATCTGGGATGAACCATCACACAGTGGAAACATGTACTGTGGTCAGATGAATCAGATATTTTTTGGAAGAAATGAATGCTGTGTGCGTGTCTGTCATGGTATGGGGTTGTGTCAGTGCTCTTTGTTAATGTAACTCACACTTCTGTGATGCACAATTAATGCTGAAATATACATAGAGATTTTGGAGCACAATATACTGCCCTCCCTATGCATATGTTAACAAGACAAAGCAAAAGCACACATTACAAATTCCTGGCTGTGGAGAAAGAGGATACAGGTACTTGACTGGCCTGTCTGCAGTCCTGACCTGTCTCCAAAAGAGAATGTGTGCCGCATTGTGAAGCTCACCTTGAGATTTGTTTTCTGGAAGAATGGGACAGAATTACGCCTGAAACTCATCATCACTTGGTGTCTTCAGTCCCTGAGCGTATTTTAAGTGTTGTGAAAAGGAATGGCAAAATTACAAAGTGGTAAATGCTTTACGGTTTCAACTTTTTTTGAAAAGTGTTGCAAGAACCAAAATTGGAATAAGTGTTCATTTAGAAAAAACAACAACAATAAAAATAATGAGAAACACCTTAATAATGTTTGTTGTATTGTCTGCAGTGAAATACAAGTCAAAGTAAATTTGGAAATCACTTTTTTTTTTTTATTTGAGTTGTCCATACTGTCCCAAGTTTTTCTGATTTGGGGTTGTATACACCATACACAAATACATTTTCTCGTTAATAACAGAAATAAATAAATAAATAAATAATAATAATAATAATAATGTAATTATTATGTGAATAATAAATGTAATACCATATTATTTGAACAAAACATTGTAGTTCAGTAATATGTTAATATTTTTATGTTTTCAGGTCCTAAAGTTATTATATTAGCTGAAGTCAAAAATTAGCCCTCCTGTGAAGAGTTTTTTTCCCCCCAGCGTGCAGAACCTTAATTCTTTAACGAGATGTTGTGCTCTACTTCTGTGTCCTTAAACACTCGTTTTTGGGGTTGTCAGGTTATAAAAACTTGTTTCTTATTTTTTTTAGCTTGTCTATTTTAGTCACCTTACCACCATAGAAAGTCATTGGTGCGAGTTGGATTGTTTTCTCCTCTGATGGAGGCGTGGCCTAAATGTGCTCAGTCTCTATACTGACATTGAGGAAAAGAATTTGTTGAATAAAGTCATTATTTTTGTCTTAACCCTACTGAAAAAAACATCTTAAACCAGCCTAGGCTGGTTGGCTGGTTTTAGCTGGTTGACCAGCCTGGTTTTAGAGGGGTTTTGGCCATTTCCAGGCTGGTTTCCATCCATGTACAGCCTGGTTTTACCTGATCAGGCTGAAAAATGACCAGCTAAAACCAGCTTGACCAGACTGGCCAGGCTGGGAGCCCAGCCAAAACCAGCTATGTCCAGCTTAAACCAGGCTGGTCAACCAGCTAAAACCAGCCAACCAGCCTAGGCTGGTTTAAGCTAGATTTTTCAGCAGGGAAATGTGCGCATAATATTCCAAATGAACCTGTCAATGCATATGGTATGTTTTGAGGATGTTTTTTGGGATTTTTTGAATGAGTCAGGGCCGTTGCTGTATATCACAGGTGTCAAAGCCAGTTCGTGGAGGGCGGCTGCTCTGCACAGTTTAGTTCCAACCCTGCTTCAACACACCTGTAGGTTTCAAACAAACCTGAAGGACTCAATTAGTTGAAACTGTACAAAGCTGCGGCCATCCAGGAACTGGATTTGAAACCTGTGCTGTATATAGAGGATGAGGGAGCTCACAGATTCCACCTAAAATATCTTAATATGTGTTCCAAAGATGAACGAATGTCTGAGGGGTTGGAATGACATGAAGGCGAGAAATTAATTACATAGGCTGCACGGAAATCACATACTTCCATACTATATGATACGCAAGGGCATAGATTCACTCTTGACATACATCGCTAGAGTGCATGTATTGCGCAAATTCTTTTTGCGCTTTTAAAAACATGAATAAAGTACTCAATAATATAAAATAAACACTTAATAATATAAAATACAATCCCGTCCCATGCTGCAAAAGTCCATTTACATGACTTTGCTGCAATCAGGCTTTAAGGAGGAATGAATGTAGAGAAATTTAGAGGGCTGTATGATGCAATTTAACCATTTTATCCTAATAATTGTTGTTTTATAATCATAGAGGCCAAAATCAAAAACTAAATTTTGATTAATTGCACAGCCTTGGTTAATAGTATTGTAATGAACCTTATTGACAATGATATCCATCAGAAAAACTCCACACACGATGTAACGTACACAAGAGAAAATGCTTTATTTACTTTTAGAACAGGCGCAAATTAAATGCGGGTACTAGGGCGAGAGATAAAGACGTCAAAGGCTACATGCGATTATCACGCCCATCCCTTTACACACAGTGAGTTTAACACATTACTACAACAGTGTTTCGAATAGCACCCAACACCTCAATCTACACTGCGGACAAAATTACGGCCAATCACAGTCATTTCTTTTGAGCACATGAACACAACGGCAAATCAGCACTGTTTAAGAATGTGCTCAACGGCGCTCAAATGTAAGCGGGATATGGACGTTTTTAAAATTTCAATATCGATTGGTACCGAATTCCAGTATAGTGCAACCCTAGTACCTTCTTGAGTAGTAGGTAATTTCAGACACAGTCATAATCTTTTTTTCCTGGCCAAACTAACACTTTAAGTGCATTTTTTAGAAATCCCAACACAATCGCACGGCAATTCATAATTTTTTTATTTAGTGGCTAATTCGTATGAATTCGTACAATCTAATTCCTATGATTTAGTACAATTTGCTTATCCCCCAATGATGGTTGGGTTTAGGGGTGGGGTTAGGTGCCACGCCTCCTTTTTAAAATCGTACAATTTCGTACGACTGAACTCGTACGAATTCGTACGAATTAGCCACTAAACTGACAAAACGTAAAATACTTACGTTTTCTCGTGAGATCAGGCTGGAAATCCACGCAGAAAGAAAACAAACATTTGGAGCCTTGTAAGCATGTAAAAATCCATCTCGAAAAATATGAGATTCATCTGGAAAAGCCACTTGCTTCATTACTCTGTGTGTTTTTGTGAGTGCAGATGGTGAACAGTGCTGCAAACAACACATGCGAATCTATTATTTATTTGACTACCGATTTTAATTTTTATCAAGCCATCATGTTTATTTTTCCAATCCACAGGTCGCAATTGAAATTCTCAGAAGGCAAGCAGGCAATAATATAAAGTAATAATAAATAAGGAAATGAATAAACGAAAGTAATGGAGCAGTGGGCAAATCAGTCAGCAGGACTCCTGGGCTTTTTTTCTTATTGACTGCAGGGCTGCAGGCTGTGCACATATTAATGCCGTTTAAATTCCTTTATGTTCCAGGCAGGTTCGAAAATGAATGCTGTCGATTTGGATTGCATTTCGATCTAATTTTTTCAGGTCTGTCTTGGGTACAGTTTTTCTTCACAGGAATTAAGGTATGCATATCAGGGCTGGGTTAGGGTAAGAAATGATCCGGGTCAGTTTTGGCTAGGTACAGATTTTAGTGTCCAAAACAAATGTTTAAACTACACTGTCAGAAATAAAGTGCTGTTCTTTTTAAAAGGTACAAAGTTATATCAAGATGGTTTATATTGTTACTTTAAAGACCTGTTCATAACAAGCAAGATAGATTTTAATATAACAACATATTTTTGTCCACTTTGGCGAGCATTAGCGATAAGTTTTTTTATGTGCTACTAGCACATTTAACCAGTGAATCCAGCTCGTGTAACTAGGCCTGGGCGATATTGCAAAAAAAAAAAAAAAAAAAAAAAAAATAAAAAAAATATATATATATATATCACAAAATTATGTTCATATCATTTGATATCGATAATTATTGACTCTTAAACTTGATGAATAAAATGTTACAAAGTGTGTGCAATGGTAAAGCGTAAATACTGAACAGTCTAAGCAAACTTTAAGGTGTCAATAATAATGAGACAGTAAACCTCAAACTCTGTCAGCAACACAAATTATGAGAATCAAAGCTGAGCTTTCAAGAAAAGGAACCAACCATCACTATTCAAATACATACTGCAACATTACAAATTGTGAAGTTGAACGACTATATTAACCCCTATGCTAAAACTCTTTCAGATGGGGAGCTAGTGGCTGGGATGCACGAGAAAAGAAACCAAAAAGCCACTCTGGCGACATCCTTACATCCTTTTTTATTTGAGATGCAGAGAGGAGTTGACTGTGATGACAGGGTTCAGGTCCTGTGGAGAACGGTTCCGGAAAGCAGGTAAAACAAAAACAAAAGGCAAATAATTAAATAAGCATGTAAATAACAGGGTGAGAAGGTTGCAAGATTTGAAAACGTGGTTAAAATTAGGCAGCCATAAGGGCTTTTCTTTTACTAGATTGCTTTTGAAAACACTGTCAATTGGGTTTAGAGAAAGTGGTGGGCCGGTCAATCTGTGCTTTTGAAAACACTAACAGTTGGGTTTAGGGAAGAGGGTGTATCAGTCGGTCGCTTGATTAGTCAGTCAGTCGACAGCGGCCTCTGGTGGATTTACGTGAGAACAACAGGCACGAATGGCACTCTTGAGAGAAATTTGAGATCTGAAAAAGCGTACACAGCGGCCTCTGGTGGATTAACGAAAACTAAAACTGTAAAAAAAATGTACCTCCTAGGACATATTTGCCGCTCTCCAGAAATGTATATAGGGTACGTAACAATAATAAGCCTGGGTTGGGATTCTGACTGGCTTTCAGTGTTGTATTGTTTATTAGTTCTGAAAAAAAATTCTGAAAGCAATCGCAGTGATATCGTTTCTCTAAATCTTTATTGCTTTACAGCTGTGATCTGAACTCAAAAAATATTTTTGCTGCTTGTTCAAACTACTTATTTAAAATAAACTTAAACACAATTCTTGAGATTCTTTTGAGACAACTTACAGTAATTGTTTCATGTTTAATCTACTTCAATTTGTTAAGTTAACACAATTGATTTGTGTTGTGGCAACATGAAGTAATTGTCTGGAATGCTGCATTTTGATTTACATTTACAATGACTATTAAAACAATGTGCAAACTAGAATGTAGAGTGTATAGTACATAATACCACGTAAAAAAGTGCCAGAGACTGAAGATCAAGACACTCAAGATTCGAGCCTTTCATTTCATTAACAAATCATTTCAACATGTCACGTGAACTAGATCAAAATATGACTCAAAAGAATGATTTGTTCATTAATTATTCTCTACTTTTCTTCGGGATGCGCCAAGACGATCTGGGATGACTTCCAGATTTTCAGCAATTCTCATAAAGCTGACATCAGCATTGGAAGTCTTAAATGGAGCACTTTGATTAGTTTTATTCTGTTTTCATTGAAATTTTGACATTGTTATAGTTATGATCTAATGGGAGCATAGGGAGAGATCTTTTTGTCTATAATGTGACGTACGTCTGAGTATAATCTGGATGTAAAAAAGGTTTAGGTACCATTGTTGATGATATTTTAACTGGGAATTTCACTCAAAAGTGGAAGTAGATGAATACAAGATTGCTTAAACAGGGTTTATTCATTCATTCATTTTGTTTTAGCTTAGACCCTGATTTATCAGTGGTTGACACAATGTAATGAACCGCCAACTACTCTGCATATGTTTTACGCAGCGGATTAAACAAGGTTTAAATGGGCTTTTTATGCAATATGAAGCTCACACTTGTTCTGAGGAACATTTGCCATGGCTGTGGATATTCTTACTAGGTGTAACACGTAGATGACAGAGACAACGTTAGGATCCAAGTGCAGGTTTATTCGTTAGTCAGGCAATCAAGGGTCAACACAGGTGCAAACAGATGACTAAAGGCAAATCCAGAATCGTAGTCACTATAACAGGCGAGAGGTCAGAAGGCAGGCAGTGAACATGGACAAAAAGACAAACTTGTCAAGGGTCAAAACACAGAGAAACAAGACTAAAGAAAACGCGTTGAATTGTCACTTTACAGGTAAACAAGACTCGGCCAGGAAGTGAGTGTGTGTGATTAGTCCAGAAGCAGCATCAGCTGTGGGAGTCCAATCAGTGGAGACTTGGAGCAGGTGTGTGTGTGTGGCATGACTGAATTTGTAGTTCAGAAGATGTAGTCCATGTGAATGTGAGTGTTTACCAGCGACCTCTGGTGATTAGATCGCTGGTAATCATGACACTAGGCTTCTGCCAGTATCAAATTGTCTTTGAAAAGTCTTTATCACAATCACGATATATGGTATAATAATACAATTATCACTATATAATATATACTCCGATATTGACCTAAGCTGCCCAGAAATTGTTACTTAACAGGTGTGATAACAAAAATATACACAGTGTATTGTTCATTGTATACATATGTTTATAGTAAACAAATGTTTTAAACCAATTAAATTGCAAAAGGATGCTAAAATACAATCGAGGACACTTTTTACTATAAAGTCTCATTAGTAAATGTTAGTTAATGCATTAAAAGTGAACAACTGCCAAATCGTAGTTGTATGTTGAAGATAGTTAAAGGCATTTTATGAGTTATTAACATTTTAACATTATTAACATTTTGACATTATTAACATTATTAGTTATTAAACTTTTATAAACGAGATTACAGCTTTTGATTTTAATACGTTATTACAGGAACTAACTAAGAAATAAACCACTTAAAAATACGCAACCATGTGAGAGTTACAGAGAGCTAGCTGTCGGCTAATACAATAATCTGAAGATATTTAAAAACTCTCTAATACTTTAAGTAATCAATAATCATTCCGATTATTTTGAAGTGCCCACGATATCAATTTTGTGCATGCTCATTATCACAGTATATTAAATTATAGAATATCGCCATATGTCTAGTACTTTACCTAACAAGTACTGATCATTTTTCTTCATGGACATTAAATGCATCATCAGCAGCCTTGGGTATTAATTTAGTTTAGCCTGTATATGTTTATTCACTTTCACACTGCCAGCAGCTGTCCACTTGCATTTTATGAGTCACCACAGTTTCCGCCACGAATCTATGTTCTACTGAAGAAAAGCTTGGATGACCTGAGAGTATTTTTTGTGGAGGGTGAACTATCCCTTTAAGGAATAAAGATAAATCCTGCATGCAACACCACTGAGAAGCCGTTTTCAGCAGAAAGTCCAGTTATCTCATTTTAAAGTACAGCAAAAAAAAAGAAATGCACAGATGAATTGTCCTCAATATGCTCGATGGCATGCACTTAGAAAATTGATAGGGCAAAGTTTCATTTACGCCAATTTCGAGTTTCATAACGAACCAGAAAACACTTCTGTTAAATCCTCTGCAAGGTCTTCTGAGGATATACAACAACTCTTGCACACTTGCAATCCTCATTAACTTTCATTACATTGACGACTGAGGCCAAGACATTCTTCCTAAAACACTTTTCAGTGTTTCATAAAAGAAAAAAGGTCGCGCGGATTAAAAAAGACACAAGGATTCCATTTAAGTTCATTCCAGGGGTAATTTGTACCTTTTATGAAAACTTTTTTCAACCATATTATCAATTTTTTTAATAAATCAAATTACTTAAAGGAATTGTTCACCCAAAAATGTAAACTTGGTGACCATTTGCTCACCCTTCACTTGTTCCAAAGCTTGTTGAGCACAAAAGAAGATATTAAGAAGAATGTTGGAAAGCGGCAGCCATTGACTTTAATAGTATTTTTTGCTCCTACTATGATGTCAATAGGGTATATACCGAGCTAGTGTTCCCATACTGATAAACTTCCGGTGACCGTTTATTGTGAATTTTTTTCCATTTTATACGGTTCCTTTTACAGCATCGATGTTGTAATGTTATTAAAATACAAACCGTTAAATAGACTTCGGCATTCATTCAGTTGCTCAAGCGTAAAACGAGACAAAAAGCCGTTTACTCGCACGCGCCTGTCAGAATCGGCAGGTTGGCGCAGAAGCTCCATTGAATATACTGGGGTAAAATAAATGTTCATATTATAAAGACATGCCAGGGAAAAATGTAATTTAATGCAGTGCTTCTTGTACAATCTGAGACCCACTTTATACCGGATATCACTCAGCCAGTGGTGATCACTGATTTTTAAAGATAAGAGACCTTAAACGCTTCGATTTTGCAATTGCATACAATTCACCGGAAGCGCTTAAGGTTACTGGCAAATTAAAAGTCCTATTAGCATGTTTCGGCATATACCCTATTGCTGCTGCTCCATCATACTTCAGAATATCTTCTTTTGTGATCAATTGAAAGTTTTCACGTGACCAGAAAGGAGAAATGTATGGATTTGTGCTGAATGCTAGAATCATTAATCCATAATGGTACACTGAAAAAAATTATTCATTGGATTTACTAAATATTTTAAGGTAAGTGCTTGCAAACAATTTATATGGACTGAAACAATTTAAACAAACAAATAAAATTTATTAATGTTCAACTTAATTTTATTGTTTAAATTCAGTCCATATAAATTGTTTGCAACCGCTAACCTTAAAATAAAGAGTATTTTTCATTGTACCTATAACTGTCAGTACATCCATGTGCTTTTTATACAGTTTCTATTCTAATTTGCAGGTTAGGTGCAATTAAAGTATAAACTGAAATGCAAAGTCGAAGTATAAACAATAGAAATGAACAGATTTTTCCTACCAGCAAATATTGATTTGATTTGATTTGATTTTTTTTATTTTCGAACAAAGTATCATACATAAAATATCATTAACAAAAGAATACATTTCAACATGGTCGAAAATGGAGTGGGATGAAGCACAAGATTCACAAGATATTCATTCAATCTTCATTCAAAAGAAACTGACAACAAATATAAAAACAGACGCATGCATGCTATAACGCCATCACCAATAACTAATTCACTGAGGAATATCCACAAGATATTCAAGGTAAATGTCGTCAAATTGGATCTCTGATAGGTGCATGATGGTTTTAAATGACTGAAAATCAGCTCCAGGTGCACTACATGGATCGCAAGCGCATACAATTTACAAATGCGCTGTGTTTCTATAGAGATGCCAGTGTAACTGCCATCATGACCCATTGTTTTTTTGCCCGCCAGGTCCCCACGGCTGAAAACTATCAATAGAAGAAAGATATTTAGAAAGGTCTAGAACCACTTTAGTATGAGTAAATAATGTTTTTGGGATGAATTATCCCTTTAATTGAATTTAATATCTAAAACACATTCCTGATTCAACAATGGCTGCACTATAGTGGAAAATTTGATATTGCGATATTAAGCAGATAAACTCTATTTGGAAAGTCATTCATTTAGATTGATTGGGATGATATTGTAGGGGAGAGAAATATAAATATAAATAGACTTTTCTATATACATATAATATACAAAGTACAGTCATAAAAAACACAATGGAGCAAATATTGAAATGAAACAAACAGTGCTTTGTGGTTTTCAGTAAAGACTCCAATGCTATTTGGGTACAGAAATTAAATAATCAAAATAACACTGCATAGTCTTCATTCATTCATTTTCTTTTCGGCTAAGTCCCTTTATTAATCTGGGGTCACCACAGCGGAATGAACCGCCAACTTATCCAGCATATGTTTTACGCAGCGGATGCCCTTCCAGCTACAACCCATCACTGGGAAACATCCATACACACACATTCACACACATACACTATGGTCAATTTTAGCATACCCAATTCACCTATACCATATGTCTTTGGAGCACCCAAAGGAAACCCACGCAAACACGGAGAGAACATGAAAACTCCACTCCGAAATGCCAACTGACCCAGCCGAGGCTCGAACCAGCGACCTTCTTGCTGTGAGGTGATCGTGCTACCCACTGCGTCACCGCATAGTCTTCATCTTATGAATAATACAATTAATATTACTTAAACTTCTTCATTCGATATTAAAATGTGTTAAATTCTACTAAAATCCTCGCACTGTTACAGACCTTAAAAACACATGCAGATGATAAACTTTTCACTTGATGATAAACTTTTATGTCTTGACAAGCTTCACCTTCTCATGGATATCTACAAGAAGGCCGTGTGTTTGAAACGTACCACAAAACGTATCCTAGGCAACGTATTTCAGATTCGAAAAATGTAGATGGTGCCCTCTAGTGGATTTGCCATCTGAAACGTGCAACAAAGCATGTCCTAGGTAACGTATTTCAGATTCGAAAAATGTAGATGGCGCTCTCTAGTGGATTTGCCATCTGAAACGTGCAACAAAATGTAGTTGGAGCAAAATGTAACTGTTGTCTGAGATCTGAGAGGTGAGTTTAACATCCTGATTGTGGAGTTCCTTGATGGTTGTATATTTTTAGACCTAACAATGGAATAAATTTCACAACTGACGTTAAATGTCCTAATGTCATTTTGTTTCATAATGTAGTTACTAAAAAATATGCAGATCTACTTTAATATTCAGAAATAGTCTGCTCTCTGAAAACGTTGCTGACTCTAAATAGTAAGCTGCCAGGTTCTTTAAGTTTTAGGGTCCCTGACACATTTCCATTGTGGTCTGCGTTATTTGCAACACAGAAGTTTTTTGGGGGGAGAAATTAATTGTTTCATGTTCAATCCACTTAAATTTGTCAAAACAATGAAGTTAACTTTATCGATTTTTGTTTGGACAACATGAAGGAATTGTGTGGAACCCAGCATTTTTTACAGTGTAACGTCCTTAACATGTCAGCAGAGCTATTGTGCAGACATTACGTCATGTATTTAACATTCACAAGCTAAGCTGATAAGTTCCAGAATGCGTCTCTGGCACTTTTCAAATTGCCCATACGCCATCTCTGAACCGCAGCTCAGTGGATCCACTATAGAGACTGATATGTGCGGTGGGCTTAGTATTATGGGATGGCCAGGACAATGGATGTGGACAGTTGGCAGCTGCTGGTGAACGCCGGCCAAACTCTAATGGTGTCAGTCTTCCAGCATTGTCCTCTTGCTAATGCCCAGCACACTGACCTCGCGGTGTCGTGATACTGGCTTGGGCCGGCCTCCACCACTCAAGGGTCTGCAATGCAGGGGTAGAAAAACAAAATTGTGTGAGTTTTCATGCACGCGATGACACTATTGTAATGCCTAGAGGGCCCTTTGACATTTATTCCCGCTATGCAGGCGAACAGTATTATCCTAGCATTATGGACAAGAAGCCGAATTGTGCTTGCAAAATGATGCTCTTGAAACTGATCTGAGGTCTGTCCTTGGGGGAATGAGGTAGGGGGTCACCGTTTACCGTTATCAGCATTTATCAAGAGCAATGTTATATTTGGTGCATGTTCTTATGGAAAGCTGATTCTAGCAAATCCTTGACTCAACGTGAGAGAGTGTTTTAATGACTATTTTATGATCATTTATCATTTCTTGAGGCTCAGATGTCAAAATTAGGAGTAGCATTGGCCTTTGGTTGGGTTAAGAGCGAAGTTTTGAGTAATCGAATATAATGAATGAAGAGTTTTTAATATATACAGTTGAAGTCAGAATTATTAGCCCCTCTGAATTGTTAGCCCTTCTGCTTATTTTTCCCACATTTTCCGAAATAATACAAATAAGACTTTCTCCAGAAGAAAAAATATTATCGGACATACTGTGAAAATTTCTTGCTCTGTTAAACCTCATTTGGGAAATATTGAAAAAAGAAAAAAAATTCAAAGGGGGCTAATAATTCTGACTTTAACTGTGTGTGTATATATATATATATATATATATATATATATATATATATATATATATATATATATATATATATATATATATATATATATATATATGATCTAGGGTGGTATGGTGGCTGGGTCAGTTGGCATTTCTGTGGGGAGTTTGCATTGTTCTCCCCTTGTTTTTCTGATGAGCTTCTGTGGTTCGTTCATAGATATGTAATACATATACATGAGCAGAATATTGAGCTATTTAAACTGCAGTGCGAACTCACGCTACATCTGAAAGGGAGAGGCAAACCTTTTATTTCAGTCCACATTTTAGCCATTTTTAGCACATTTTTAGCATCATTTTTTGTGGTCAAAAATTCAGTGCATCAATATTCACAGGAATACAGTTAGTCAGAATTATCAGAAGTCAGAATTATCAGCCCCCCACCCCCCCCCCCCCATCCCCCCCCCCCACCCCTGTATATTTTTGTCCCTAATTTCCATTTACTGGAAAGATTTTTTTCAACCCATTTCTAAACAATAGTTTTAATAACTCATTTTTAATTTATTTTATATTTGCCATGATGCCACCATATTTTTCAAGACACTTCTATACAGCTTAAAGTGACATTTAAAGGCTTAACTAGGTTAATTAAGAAAGTTAGAATGATTAGGCAAATCGACTTTAAAATGTTTTGTTTTTTATTGAAAACTGCTTTTATTATAGCCAAAATAAAACAAATAAGACTTTCTCCAGAGGAAAAAATGTTATAGCAAATACTGTGGAAAATTCCCTTTGCTGTTAAAAGTCATTTGGGAAATATTTGAAAAACTGTAAATTGCATTTTATTTCCCCTTTTAGAGAGCAATGATGTGCTAGTTTTGTGATTTGTTACTGTATCATACATTTCTGCTATTATGTTATGTGTTGTATTTTATGTTATGCATTATGTTATTTGCTTTATGTCAAGTTTTATGTTGTTATGTCACATGTTATTTTATATATTATATTTTTATCTAATATGCTGTGTCGTTATATTTTATGTTATGTGTTATAATATTTTACAAGTTATGTTATGTGTTGTGTTTTGTTGTTATATGTTATGTCTAGTTATATTTTATGTTATGTGTTATGATATTTTACATGTTGTGTTTTGTTGTTATATGTTATGTTCAGTTATATTTTATGTTATGTGGTATGTTATTTTACATGTTATGTTACATGTTATGCTATATGTTATATGTTATGTGTTGTTATGTTTTATGTTATATGTTATGTTATATGTCATGGTTTATAGTTTGTTATGTTATATGTGATGTGTTGTTATATTTTCTGTTGTGTGTTATGTTATTTTTCATGTTATGTTAAATGTTATGCTATATGTTATGTGTTATGTTATATGTCATGGTTTATGGTATGTTATATGTGATGTGTTGTTCTATTTTTTGTTATGTGTTATGTTATATTTTATGTTGTGTTGTTATGTGTTATGTTATGTTACATGTTATGTTATATTTTATGTTGTGTTGTTATGTTATGTTACATGTTATGTTATATTTTATGTTACATGTTATGTTATATTTTATGTTGTGTTGTTACGTTATATGTTATGTTATATTTTATGTTGTGTTGTTATGTTATGTTACATGTTATGTTATATTTTATGTTGTGTTGTTATGTTATGTTACATGTTTTTATGTTATGTGTTGTTATATTTTATGTTACGTGTTATGTCATTTTACGTTATGTTACGTTTTGCTATATTGTGTTTTATGTTATATTATATGTTGTGTTGTTATATTTTATGTTATTTTATGTGTTAAGTTATGTGTTATGTCATGTTATATGTTATGTGTTGTTATATTTTATGTTGTGTTATGTGTTATATTACATGTTATATGCTATGTTTTATGTTATATGTTGTTATATTTTATGTGTTATGTTATTTTACATGTCATGTTACATGTTATGCTATATGTGATGTTTTTGCTATGTAGTGTTATGTGTTGTTATATTTTAAGTTGTGTGTTATGTTATGTGTTGTTATTTTACATGTTATGTTTTATGTTGTTATATTTTATTTAATGTTATGTTATTTTAAAATGTTATGTTATATGTTATGTTTTGTATGTTATGTGTTATGTTGTTTTACATTTTATGTTGTGTTATGTTTTATGTTATGTTATATGTTGTTATATTTTATGTTATGTCTGTGTTATGTTATTTTATGTTATGTTAAATGTTATACTTTATGGTATGTTTTATGTTATGTGTTATGTTATGTATGTTATGTGTTGTTATATTTTATTTTATGTGTTATGTTTTATGTTATGGTACATCTTGTTACATGTTTTGTTACATGTTATGTGTTATATTTTATGTTATGTGTTATGTTATGTGTTAAGTTATGTGTTATTATGTTACATGTTATGTGTTAAGTTGTGTGTTGTTATGTCTTATGTTATATGTTGTTATATTTTATGTGTTATTTTATTTTACATGTCATGTTACATGTTATGCTATATGTGATGTTTTTGCTATGTAGTGTTATGTGTTGTTATATTTTAAGTTGTGTGTTATGTTATGTGTTGTTATTTTACATGTTATGTTTTATGTTGTTATATTTTATTTAATGTTATGTTATTTTAAAATGTTATGTTATATGTTATGTTTTGTATGTTATGTGTTATGTTGTTTTACATTTTATGTTGTGTTATGTTTTATGTTATGTTATATGTTGTTATATTTTATGTTATGTCTGTGTTATGTTATTTTATGTTATGTTAAATGTTATACTTTATGGTATGTTTTATGTTATGTGTTATGTTATGTATGTTATGTGTTGTTATATTTTATTTTATGTGTTATGTTTTATGTTATGGTACATCTTGTTACATGTTTTGTTACATGTTATGTGTTATATTTTATGTTATGTGTTATGTTATGTGTTAAGTTATGTGTTATTATGTTACATGTTATGTGTTAAGTTGTGTGTTGTTATGTCTTATGTTTTATGTTGTTATATTTTATGTTATGTTATTTTACATGTTATGTTAATGGTTTTGTTATATGTTATGTTTTATGTTATGTGTTGTTGTATTTTATGTAATATGTTATGTTATGCGTTACGTTATGTTATGTGCTATGTTATATTATATGTTATGCGTTATGTTATATGTCATGTTTTATTGTATGTTATGTTATGTTATGTTATGTTACATGTTATGTTATATGTTATGTTGTGTCATGTTTTATGTGTTGTGTGGTACACACACCCGTCCACTGAGAATGGCTGTTCTGAACTGTCCTCTTCACAGCACAAGCAGCATCTGGTGTGTTTGCAGAGGCTGGACACTGACTAAAAGGCCTGATAGCGCAGGTGCTATTGGACGCTGTTTCTTTTCATTGTGTGATCATGAATGTCCTGCCAGCCGGTGAACACACGCACACACACACACACACACACATACACACACACATGCTCTGCCACAGGTGTATGTTCTGTTTGGAAATGCTACGGCAATAACCGCTGAAGCAGAAGGAGACAGAAATGGGAGATGATGACAGCAAAAGCTACACTGTCAAAACACTCAATTATTATACGTGTGAATTGCAAATTCAGAAAAAGAAACTATTTACGCCTGAAACTTAATATATGAATTACACTGTATGAAATGTAGACTCTTACCTGACAGTTCAGCTGAAAGTTGCTGTTTGAAAAAAAATTGTGGTTAGTTACATAAGAAGCACAGACAATGGCTACATAGTCATTGGATAGAAGGGAAATATCAATTTGAATACAAATCAATCAAATGTGTTAGCACTCAAGGACACACACAGTGAGGCTTTTACAATGTATTAACAATGGGAGGCAGAGTATTAAACGAATAGATTCAAAGGTATACAGTTAATATAAATGAAAAATCAGCAATACATCTGGAAATATAGTATTCACTTTATTCAGTATAGAAATGAATGGTAGCGTTTAACTTTTATTATTTAAATGATATAAAAAATGAAACAACAAAACTAAGTTTGAGGTCATTAAAAGGCTAAAATAGGCTGCGCAGTGGCGCACTGGCGCAGTAGGTAGTGCTGTCGCCTCACAGCAAGAAGGTTGCTGGTTCGAGCCTCGGCTGGGTCAGTTGGCGTTTCTGTGTGGAGTTTGCATGTTCTCCCTGCGTTCGCATGGGTTTCCTCCTGGTGCTCCGGTTTCCCCCACAGTCCAAAGACATGCGGTGAATAGGGTAGGCTAAATTGTCCGTAGTGTATGAGTGTGTATGGATGTTTCTCAGTGATGGGTTGCAGCTGGAAAGGCATCCGCTGCGTAAAACATGTGCTGGTTGGCAGTTCATTCCGCTGTGGTGAACCCAGATTAATAAAGGGATTAAGCCGAAAAGAAAATGAATGAATGATAAAAGGCTAAAATAGAAAAAACAGATCTATTGTGAATGTTTTGACAGTTTCCTATTCCTGCATCTTAATTTATTCCTGTGAATTGTATTGCTTTTATTAGCATTTAATTATTAATTAATTATTACCTAGTATCATTATTAATTTATTATTGAATCCTTAAGAAATGGTACAAAAACTACTAAAAAAATACTTTTTGTAAGTAAATTTCTAGTAATTAACTTACAAGTCTTTAAAAAGTGTTTTAATTTTTTATTTTTATTTTATGTGTTATTTATTTTTGTTGATGTATTTTTATTGATATAAACCTTTTTATTGTAGAAACACTTTTTTAATAAAAGGGTTTGTAATTGTTATATGTTTTAACTGTTATAACAGTTCCTTTATATAAATAGCCCTTCTCGTGTGTATTGCCTATCCTTGTTGAATCTCTGAATGCCTCCTCAATTGTAAGTCACTTTAGACAAAAGCTTCTGCTAATTGACTAAATGTAAATATAAAGTTTTTAAACCAAATGCACAAATCAATCAGTCGATTCATACAATGAAGTATTGTAACTCCACATTTAGGCTGATTTATCGACTGACTGCGCGCACACCTCACAAAACGGACGAGACTTTTATACTTGACGCATTCGCCATTGAGATATTCTTTAAATTGACAGGGGGTGGTCAAGAGAAACTGTAAATGTGTAAAATCAGACGCATAAACAGAGAAAGTTTCAGGAACTACGTCATATCATTATTATTGTTAGGAATTTTAAACGAATTATTTTTATTATTTATATAAATTATTTTAATGATTCTAAGGATTTTTATAATCATTCAAGATTTTTTTTTTATCTAACTTTGTTGCATCATTTGCTTTTGTTCATATCTCAGACAGTTTTCCCTATTAAAGTTTATTAAAATAATAATGACAACAAAACATGGGTTCTCTACAAATATATTTTAATATGGCAAGAATAAAAGCAAAAACTAACTAAAAAATACAGATTTTTTTTTTTTTTTTTGTATTTTAGATTTAGCCCACTCCACAATTCACACATTACTGTCTGGCTAGTTTGTTCCTCTACTAATGCTGAAAAGGCAATAATGGTCCAAAATTCCTGACCATTATCACCAAAAAAAAAAAAAAAACAGGGCATCAGTATACTGTAAATCAAAAGGTTCAAACATTCCTTTCTAGTTATCAAAGAAATAATTTGTTCAATAATTATAGTTTTTTTTAAATGTTCAAAATTGTAATATATACATCAGTGTAAAACCTATAAATGGTGGAAAAACCAAGCGGCAACCTTCCGCTCTTCTAGTGGTAGAGGTAACGAATTACAACTACTCACGTTACTGTAATTAAGTAAATTTTTGGGGTATTTGTACTTTCATGAGTATAATTTTAAGTCTGTAATTTTACTTGTACTTGAGTACAAATTAAGCTGAGTCATTTACTTCGTTACTTTTAAAATCACAATTCGTTACGGAGTATTGTGATTAAATTAATATTTCAAACACGCACTGACCAGCATTTTGGTAGCCAATAAAAAAAGCTCATCATAACAGACCAATGAAAAGCGTGGTTATTTTATACCAAAAAACAAGTTCAGGCTACTGCAGATTTACGTGAGCAGACTGTCATCATACAGTCACAAAGTTATCGATTGACATATGGAGATTCAAAACAGCAGAAATGAGGAAGGAACAACAGAGGCCACACCCGGAGCTGTTCACCTACAGGTACAGAAGGAAGAAAGGGGACAGCTGTGCTGATGCAGTGTAAATAGCTATTATCATCTAAAAATGTTAATTAATGTTATGCCCAAAACTGGAATATTGCATAAAAGATGTGTGAATAAAGCAGCGTTTCCGTCCAATTAGTCAAAGTCCGATGATACATACTTGCTTCCATACATATACACACACGATACACTATATACATGAAACTCTCTATACACATGCACACAAGATACATTCTATACATATACACATTCCATACATGATATTCTCCACACATATCCAGACATGATACACTCCATACATATGCACACATGATACATTCTATACATATACCATACGTGATATTCTCCACACATATATACAGACATGATACACTTCATATGCACACATGATACATTCTGTACACATATCCAGACATGATACACTCCATACATATGCACACATGATACATTCTGTACACATATCCAGACATGATACACTTCATACATATGCACACATGATACATTCTGTACACATATCCAGACATGATACACTCCATACATATGCACACATGATACATTCTGTACACATATCCAGACATGATACACTCCATACATATGCACACATAATACATTCTATACATGATATTCTCCACACATATACAGACATGATACACTCTATACATATGCACACATGATATACAGACATGATACACTCCATACATATGCACACATGATACACTCCATACATATGCACACATGATACATTCTATACATATACACACATATGTCAGGGTCTGGGATAGAACCCGGGTCTCCGGTGTGAAAGTCGAGTCACGTTACCTCTGAGCTACTGGGAGTTGATGAACAAATACAACTTGCTTCCATACATATACACTCTATACATAGGCACACATTCGAAACATGAAACTTTCTATACACATGCACACATGATACATTCTATACATATACCATACATGATATTCTCCACACAATTACAGACATGATACATTCCATGCATATGCACACATGATATACAGACATGATACACTCCATACATATGCACACATGATATACAGACATGATACACTCCATACATATGCACACATGATATACAGACATGATACACTCCATACATATGCACACATGATATACAGACATGATACACTCCATACATATGCACACATGATACACTCCATACATATGCACACATGATACACTTCATACTTATGCACACTTATGTCAGGGTCTGGGATAGAACCCAGGTCTCCGGTGTGAAAGTCGAGTCACGTTACCTCTGAGCTACTGGGAGTTGATGAACACATACAACTTGCTTCCATACCTATACTCTCTATACATAGGCACACATTCCAAACATGAAACTTTCTATACACATGCACACATGATACATTCTATACATATACCATACATGATATTCTCCACACATATACAGACATGATACACTCTATACATATGCAAACAGACATGATTTACTCCATACATATACACACCATACTATACATATGCAAACATGATACACAGACATGATTTACTCCATACATATACACACATGATATACAGACATGATACATTCTATACATATGCACACATGATATACAGACATGATACACTCCATACATATGCACACATGATACACTTCATACATATACACTCTATACATATACTGTACATGATGTTCTCCACACATGATACACTCCATACATATGCACACATGATACCTTCTATACAAATATCATACATGATAGTCACGTCACCTCTGAGCTACTGGGAGTTGATGAACACATACAACTTGCTTCCATACATATACACTCTATATACATAGGCACACATTCGAAACATGAAACTTTCTATACTCCATACATATACACACTATACATATGCAAACATGATACACAGACATGATTTACTCCATACATATACACACATGATATACAGACATGATACACTTGATATTCTCCACACATATCCAGACATGATACACTCCATACATATGCACACATGATACACTCCATACATATGCACACATGATATACAGACATGATACACTCCATACATAAACACACATGATACACTCCATACATATGCACACATGATACACTCCATACATATACACACATGATACACTCCATACATATGCAAACAGACATGATACACAGACATGATTTACTCCATACATATACACACATGATACACTCCATACATATGCACACATGATATACAGACATGATACACTCCATACATATGCACACATGATATACAGACATGATTTACTCCATTTATATACACACATGATACATTCTATACATGGTAATCTCCACACATATGCAGACATGATACACTCCATACATATGCACACATGATATACAGACATGATACACTCCATACATATACACACATATGTCAGGGTCTGGGATAGAACCCGGGTCTCCGGTGTGAAAGTCGAGTCACGTTACCTCTGAGCTACTGGGAGTTGATGAACACATACAACTTGCTTCCATACATATACACTCTGTATACATAGGCACACATTCCAAACATGAAACTTTCTATACTCCATACATATACACACTATACATATGCAAACATGATACACAGACATGATTTACTCCATACATATACACACATGATATACAGACATGATACACTTGATATTCTCCACACATATCCAGACATGATACACTCCATACATATGCACACATGATACACTCCATACATATGCACACATGATATACAGACATGATACACTCCATACATAAACACACATGATACACTCCATACATATGCACACATGATATACAGACATGATACACTCTATATATATATGCAAACATGATACACAGACATGATTTACTCAATACATATACACACATGATATACAGACATGATACACTCCATACATATGCACACATGATACATTCTATACTCACACCATACATGATGTTCTCCACACATATAAGCACATGATACACTCCATACATAATCACACATGATACATTCTATACATATATCATACATGATATTCTCCACACATATGCAGACATGATACATTCTATACATATGCAAACATGATACACAGACATGATTTACTCCATACATATACACACATGATTTACTCCATACATATACACACACGATACACTCCATACATATGCACACATGATACATTCTATACATATACCATACATGATATTCTCCACACATATACAGACATGATACACTCTATACATATGCACACATGATATACAGACATGATACAATCCATACATATGCACACATGATACATTCTATACATATACACATTCCATACATGATATTCTCCACACATATCCAGACATGATACACTCCATACATATACACACATGTTATACAGACATGATACACTCCATACATATACACACATGATACACTCTATACATATGCAAATATGATACACAGACATGATTTACTCCATACATATACACACATGATTTACTCCATACATATGAACACACGATACACTCCATACATATGCACACATGATACATTCTATATATATATACCATACATGATGTTCTCCACATGATACACTTCATACATATGCACACTTATGTCAGGGTCTGGGATAGAACCCGGGTCTCTGGTGTGAAAGTCGAGTCACGTTACCTCTGAGCTACTGGGAGTTGATGATACCTATACACTCTATACATAGGCACACATTCCAAACATGAAACTTTCTATACACATGCACACATGATACATTCTATACATATACCATACATGATATTCTCCACACATATACAGACATGATACACTCTATACATATGCAAACAGACATGATTTACTCCATACATATACACACCATACTATACATATGCAAACATGATACACAGACATGATTTACTCCATACATATACACACATGATATACAGACATGATACATTCTATACATATGCACACATGATATACAGACATGATACACTCCATACATATGCACACATGATACACTTCATACATATACACTCTATACATATACTGTACATGATGTTCTCCACACATGATACACTCCATACATATGCACACATGATACCTTCTATACAAATATCATACATGATAGTCACGTCACCTCTGAGCTACTGGGAGTTGATGAACACATACAACTTGCTTCCATACATATACACTCTATATACATAGGCACACATTCGAAACATGAAACTTTCTATACTCCATACATATACACACTATACATATGCAAACATGATACACAGACATGATTTACTCCATATATATACACACATGATATACAGACATGATACACTCTATACATATGCACACATGATACACTCCATACATATACACACATGATACACTCCATACATATGCAAACAGACATGATACACAGACATGATTTACTCCATACATATACACACATGATACACTCTATACATATGCAAACATGATACACAGACATGATTTACTCCATACATATACACACATGATACACTCCATACATATGCACACATGATACACTCCATACATATGCACACATTCGAAACATGAAACTTTCTATACTCCATACATATACACACTATACATATGCAAACATGATACACAGACATGATTTACTCCATATATATACACACATGATATACAGACATGATACACTCTATACATATGCACACATGATACACTCCATACATATACACACATGATACACTCCATACATATGCAAACAGACATGATACACAGACATGATTTACTCCATACATATACACACATGATACACTCTATACATATGCAAACATGATACACAGACATGATTTACTCCATACATATACACACATGATACACTCCATACATATGCACACATGATACACTCCATACATATGCACACATTCGAAACATGAAACTTTCTATACTCCATACATATACACACATGATACACTCCATACATATACACACTATACATATGCAAACATGATTTACTCCATACATATACACACATGATATACAGACATGATACACTCCATACATATGCACACATGATATACAGACATGATACACTCCATACATATACACACATGATACACTCCATACATATGCAAACAGACATGATACACAGACATGATTTACTCCATACATATACACACATGATATACAGACATGATACACTCCATACATATGCACACATGATATACAGACATGATACACTCCATACATATGCACACATGATATACAGACATGATTTACTCCATTTATATACACATATGATACATTCTATACATGGTAATCTCCACACATATGCAGACATGATACACTCCATACATGATACACTCAATACATATACACACATATGTCAGGGTCTGGGATAGAACCCGGGTCTCCGGTGTGAAAGTCGAGTCACGTTACCTCTGAGCTACTGGGAGTTGATGAACACATGCAACTTGCTTCCATACCTATACACTCTATACATAGGCACACATTCCAAACATGAAACTTTCTATACACATGCACACATGATACATTCTATACATATACCATACATGATATTCTCCACACATATACAGACATGATACACTCTATACATATGCAAACAGACATGATTTACTCCATACATATACACACCATACTATACATATGCAAACATGATACACAGACATGATTTACTCCATACTGGGAGCTACTGGGAGTTGATGAACACATACAACTTGCTTCCATACATATACACTCTATATACATAGGCACACATTCGAAACATGAAACTTTCTATACTCCATACATATACACACTATACATATGCAAACATGATACACAGACATGATTTACTCCATACATATACACACATGATATACAGACATGATACACTTGATATTCTCCACACATATCCAGACATGATACACTCCATACATATGCACACATGATACACTCCATACATATGCACACATGATATACAGACATGATACACTCCATACATAAACACACATGATACACTCCATACATATGCACACATGATATACAGACATGATACACTCTATATATATATGCACACATGATACATTCTATACTCACACCATACATGATGTTCTCCACACATATAAGCAGATGATACACTCCATACATATGCACACATGATACATTCTATACATATATCATACATGATATTCTCCACACATATGCAGACATGATACATTCTATACATATGCACACATGATATACAGACATGATACACTCCATACATATGCACACATGATACACTTCATACATATACACTCTATACATATACTGTACATGATGTTCTCCACACATGATACACTCCATACATATGCACACATGATACCTTCTATACAAATATCATACATGATATTCTCCACACATATGCAGACATGATACATTCCATACATATGCACACATATGTCAGGGTCTGGGATAGAACCTGGGTCTCCGGTGTGAAAGTTGAGTCACGTTAACTCTGAGCTACTGAACACATACAACTTGCTTCCATACATATACACTCTAAACATAGGCACACATTCGAAACATGAAACTTTCTATACACATGCACACATGATACATTCTATACATATACCATACATGATATTCTCCACACATATACAGACATGATACACTCCACACATATACAGACATGATACAATCCATACATATGCACACATGATACACTCCATACATATGCACACATGATACACTCCATACATATGCACACATGATACAGTCCATACATATATATACACACATGATACACTCTATACATATGCAAACATGATTTACTCCATTTATATACACACATGATACATTCTATACATGGTAATCTCCACACATATCCAGACATGAAACACTCCATACATATGCACACATGATATACTCCATACATATACACACATACTCCATACATATACACACATGATACACTCCATACATATACACACATACTCCATACATATACACACATGATACACTCCATACATATACACACATATGTCAGGGTCTGGGATAGAACCCAGGTCTCTGGTGTGAAAGTCGAGTCACGTTACCTCTGAGCTACTGGGAGTTGATGAACAAATACAACTTGCTTCCATACATATACACTCTATACATAGGCACACATTCCAAACATGAAACTTTCTATACACATGTACACATGATACATTCTATACATATACCATACATGATATTCTCCACACATATACAGACATGATACACTCTATACATATGCACACATGATATACAGACATGATACAGACATTGATGAACACATGCAACTTGCTTCCATACATATACACTCTATACATAGGCACACATGATACACTCCATACATATACACACATGATACACTCCATACATATACATATGCAAACATGATACACAGACATGATCTACTCCATACATATACACACCATACATAGCTACCTATGTATACACTCTATACATAGGCACACATGATACACTCCATACATATACACACATGATTTACTCCATACATATGCACACATGATATACTCCATACATATGCACACATGATATACAGACATGATACACTCCATACATATACACACATATGTCAGGGTCTGGGATAGAACCCGGGTCTCCGGTGTGAAAGTCGGGTCACGTTATATACACATATACACTCTATACATAGGCACACATGATACACTCCATACATATACATATGCAAACATGATACACAGACATGATCTACTCCATACATATACACACATGATACACTCCATACATATGCACACATGATATACAGACATGATACACTCCATACATATACACACATGATACACTCCATACATATGCAAACAGACATGATTTACTCCATACATATACACACATGATTTACTCCATACATATACACACATGATTTACTCCATACATATGCACACATATGCACACATGATACACTCCATACATATACCATACATGATGTTCTCCACACATATGCAGACATGATACATTCCATACATATGCACACATGATACATGACATTCTCCACACATATCCAGACATGATACACTCCATACATACGCACACATGTTATACAGTTATGATACACTCCATACATATACACACATGATACACTCCATACATATACACACATATGTCAGGGTCTGGGATAGAACCCGGGTCTCTGGTGTGAAAGTCGAGTCACGTTACCTCTGAGCTACTGGGAGTTGATGAACACATACAACTTGCTTCCATACATATACACTCTATATACATAGGCACACATTCCAAACATGAAACTCTCTATACACATGCACACATGATACATTCTATACATATACCATACATGATATTCTCCACACATATACAGACATGATACACTCTATACATATGCACACATGATATACAGACATGATACAATCCATACATATGCACACATGATACATTCTATACATATACACATTCCATACATGATATTCTCCACACATATCCAGACATGATACACTCCATACATATGCACACATGATATAGAGACAAGATACATTCCATACGCACACATGATACACTTCATACATATGCACACATGATACATTTTATACATTTACACATTCCATACATGATATTCTCCACACATGAAACACTCCATACATATGCACACATGATACACTCCATACATATGCACACATGATATACTCCATTTATATACACACATGATACATTCTATACATGGTAATCTCCACACATATCCAGACATGATACACTCCATACATATGCACACATGATATACAGACATGATACATTCTATACATATACAGACATGATACACTCCATACATATGCACACATGATACACTCCATACATATACACACTATACATATGCAAACATGATACACAGACATGATTTACTCCATACATATACACAGACATGATACACTCCCTACATATACACACATGATACACTCCATACATATGCAAACAGACATGATACACAGACAAGATTTACTCCATACATATGCACACATGATACACTCCATACATATACCATACATGATGTTCTCCACACATATCCAGACATGATACACTCCATACATATGCACACATGATACACTTCATACATATGCACACATGATACATTCTATACATGATATTCTCCACACATATCCAGACATGATACACTCCATACATATGCACACATGTTATACAGACATGATACACTCCATACATATGCACACATGTTATACAGACATGATACATATACACACATGATACACTCCATACATATACACAGGGTCTGGGATAGAACCCGGGTCTCCGGTGTGAAAGTCGAGTCTGAGCTACTGGGAGTTGATGAACACATACAACTTGCTTCCATACATATACACTCTATACATAGGCACACATTCCAAACATGAAACTTTCTATACACATGCACACATGATACATTCTATACATATACCATACATGATATTCTCCACACATATCCAGACATGATACACTCCATACATATGCACACATGATATACAGACATGATACACTCCATACATATGCACACATGATACATTCTATACATATACCATACATGATGTTCTCCACACATATACACTCCATACATATGCACACATGATACATTTTATACATGATATTCTCCACACATATCCAGACATGATACACTCCATACATATGCACACATGATATAGAGACAAGATACATTCCATACGCACACATGATACACTTCATACATATGCACACATGATACATTTTATACATTTACACATTCCATACACTCTATATACACAGGCACACATTCCGAACATGAAACTTTCTATACACATGCACACATGATACATTCTATACATGATATTCTCCACACAAGTACAGACATGATACACTCCATACATATGCACACATGATACATTCTATACATATACCATACATGATATTCTCCACACATATACAGACATGATACACTTCATACATATGCACACATGATACATTCTATACACATATCCAGACATATGCACACATATACCATACATGATATTCTCCACACATATACAGACATGATACACTCTATACATATGCAAACAGACATGATTTACTCCATACATATACACACATGATACACCCTATACTATACATATGCAAACATGACACACAGACATGATTTACTCCATACATATACACACATGATATACAGACATGATACACTCCATACATATGCAAACAGACATGATACATTCCATACATGACATTCTCCACACATATCCAGACATGATACACTCCATACATATGCACACTTGATATACAGACATGATACACTCCATACATATGCACACATGATACACTCCATACATATGCACACATGATATACAGACATGATACATTCTATACATATACAGACATGATACACTCCATACATATGCAAACATGATACACAGACATGATTTACTCCATACATATACACAGACATGATACACTCCATACATATGCAAACAGACATGATACACAGACAAGATTTACTCCATACATATACACACATGATACACTTCATACATATGCACACATGATACATTCTATACATGATATTCTCCACACATATCCAGACATGATACACTCCATACATATGCACACATGTTATACAGACATGATACATATACACACATGATACACTCCATACATATACACAGGGTCTGGGATAGAACCCGGGTCTCCGGTGTGAAAGTCGAGTCATGTTACCTCTGAGCTACTGGGAGTTGATGAACACATACAACTTGCTTCCATACATATACACTCTATACATAGGCACACATTCCAAACATGAAACTTTCTATACACATGCACACATGATACATTCTATACATATACCATACATGATATTCTCCACACATATCCAGACATGATACACTCCATACATATGCACACATGATATACAGACATGATACACTCCATACATATGCACACATGATACATTCTATACATATACCATACATGATGTTCTCCACACATATACACACATGATACACTCCATACATATGCACACATGATATAGAGACAAGATACATTCCATACACACACATGATACACTTCATACATATGCACACATGATATACTCCATTTATATACACACATGATACATTCTATACATGGTAATCTCCACACATATCCAGACATGATACACTCCATACATATGCACACACGATACATTCTATACATATACCATACATGATATGATACACTCCATACATGATACACTCCATACATATGCACACATGATACATTCTATACATATGCACATTCCATACATGATATTCTCCACACATATCCAGACATGATACACTCCATATATATGCACACTTGATATACAGACATGATACACATGCAAACATGATACACAGACATGATTTACTCCATACATATACACACATGATACATTCTATACATATACCATACATGATATTCTCCACACATATGCAGACATGATACATTCTTTACATATGCACACATGATACATTCATACATGATATTCTCCACACATATACAGACATGATACTATTCATACCTATGCACACATCATATACAGACATGATACACTCCATACATATACACACATGATACACTCCATACATACAGTATGCACACATGATACACTCCATACATACAGTATGCACACATGATATACAGACATGATACATTCCATACATATACACACATATGTCAGGGTCCAGACATATACACACATATGTCAGGGTCTGGGATAGAATCCGGGTCTCCGGTGTGAAAGTTGAGTCACGTTACCTCTGAGCTCTGAGTTGATGAACACATGCAACTTGCTTCCATACATATACACTCTATACATAGGCACACATTCCAAACATGAAACTTTCTATACACATGATACATTCTATACATATACACATTCCATACATGATATTCTCCACACATATCCTGACATGATACACTCCATACATATGCACACTTGATATACAGACATGATACACTCCATACATATGCACACAAGATATACAGACATGATACACTCCTTACATGATACACTCTATACATATGCAAACATGATACACAGACATGATTTACTCCATACATATACACACATAATACACTCCATACATATGCACACATGATACATTCTATACATATACCATACATGATATTCTCCACACATATGCAGACATGATACACACCATATATATACACACTTGATATACAGACATGATACACTTCATACCTATGCACACATCATATACAGACATGATACACTCCATACATATACACACATGATACACTCCATACATATACACACATGATACACTCCATACATATGCACACATGATACATTCTATACATATACCATACATGGTAATCTCCACACATATACAGACATGATACATTCCATACATATACACACATATGTCAGGGTCCAGACATATACACACATATGTCAGGGTCTGGGATAGAACCCGGGTCTCCGGTGTGAAAGTCGAGTCACCTGAATCAACTCATCAGAGCATTCGACGAGACTCCAAAACCTGATGAAGTTAATAGGTCAGATAAGGGAGACATCCGAAATATGTACTGTTGGTGTGCCTCCAGAAACAGGGTTGGGAAACACTGCCTTATACTATGCAATTTAACACACTAGAACAAAATAAAGTCAAGTTAGCTAACTCTGCAACACTACTGAGTGAGGAAGTATTTTGAGGAAGTATGATAGGGCTGTATAGCCGTGGCTGTGCACTCTGCTTGATGTCAGTGGTTGTGGAGGATGATGGGTCGCAGTGAGTAGGTGCTGCTGTAGGGTATATTTTGAAGCCAAGCGTGTGAACGGCATACGCAACCGTCGCAATAGAGGTTTCAGCCTGGAGTGAGAGAGACGCTGAAGGTCAAGCTCCTTTTTGAGTCACACAGCCATGACCACATAGGTCACAACACAGTCTTACTATTCACCGAGCACCACCGCCTCTATCCCTCTGCCAAGCCGGTCTGGGTTTTATCCTGCTTTGGCCCTGCCTTTCCTGACTGACCTTCACTGGATACTCGGAAAACAGAAAGGAGGACGTTTGAATCTCAAATCAAAAAGTAAAAAAGTTGCAAACATTTGTGGGTACAGACATACATTGTGTGCAATCTTACCAGATTTTTCCTGGCTTTTTATAATTGTCCAAATCGATATCGGAAATATATTGTATCGACCGAAATTAAGAAATTTATCGTTATATACATTTTTGCCATATTGTCCAGCCCTAATCCCACCCCTTTTTACAGCGGCGTACAACAAAACTTCACTGCACAAACCCTAGTGTGACTGTGGTTTGAGTATGTATGAATGAGAGAATGAGTATGGGCGTTCCCCAGTACTGGGTTGTAGCTGGAAGGGCATCTTCTGGGTAAAACACATGATGAAATAGTTGGCAGTTCATTCCGCTGTGGCGACCTCTGAAATAGAGACTAAGCTTAAGAAAAATGAATGAATAAATTGCTGTAAAAGAGACATATGGAGACCCAAAATCCTTGTGGGAATAAAACAGCCTGATCTAACTAGGAAACGTAACTATTTAACATTTTGTCAGTTTAGTGGCTAATTCGTGGGAATTCGTAAGTCACATGAAAATGTACAATTGTTAAAAAGAGGCATCAAACCCCGCCCCTAAACCCAAATCGTCATTTGGGATTAGCTAGTTACAATGTACTAAATTGCACGAATGAGATTGTACGAATTTATACGAATTAGCCACTGAATCAAAAAGTTACAAATTTCTGTGTGATAGCACTGAATATAATCAAGGGGAAAAGAAGTTTTAGGATCATTCAGTAATTGTAAAGGGCTGTTTACCAAGATAATGAAGATAAGTATTAGTAATCATTTTGTAAAATACACAACACAACCACAACATTGACAAATACTGTAAAAAATAAACAGGTAAATAATAATGCAGCTGATTAACCATAAAAATATTAATAAAGCAATCAGAAATATTAGGTGCTTTTAAAAAATCAGCTTTGTATTATAATGTCTCGACTTTACCAAAGCTTAGAATAGTAAGTAATCTCTTTGCAACAAAATTGTTGCATGCACTCACAAACAAATTTGATTCTGCATCACAAAATCCGTTATAATGAATATGATATAATAGAGAATTAGAAATTAAAGAATAATTAAAGAAATTAAAGAATAAATTTAATTAAATTTAATATAAATAAATTAAAGAATAAATGTAATATTTACACATGAAAGCTAAATAAATAAAGTTTTCATTGATATTGTTCATTTATTGCGTGGCTTTTGAATATTTAGATGATATACAACTACAATACATGACAAAAGTTGCATATCCAAGTTTTAGGAACAACAAATAATAACTTGACTTCTAGTTTATCATTTGGTATCAGAAGTGGCTTATATGAAAGCCATAATAATACCAAAACAAAATATGATCATGCCTTGATTTTTAATTATTTATTTAGGACAGTAAGGTCTGACTTTGCTTAGACAAAAGTCTTGTCACTTAACAGAAATAATGTCCAGTATAGAATATAAAGTCATGGTGCAGTGGAAGAAGAATGAATATTGTGTATGACTCCCATGAGCTTAGAGGACTGCATCTATACATCTCTGCAATGACTCAAATAATTAAAGTCATCTGGAATTGCAAAGAAAGCATTTCTGCAGGACCAGAGCTCATCAAGATTCTTTGGATTCATCTTCAATGCCTCCTCCTCCATCTTACCCCAGACATGCTAAATAATGTTCATGTCTGGTGACTGGGCTGACCAATCCTAAAGAACCTTGACCTTCTTTGCTTTCAGGAACTTTGATGTGGAGGTTGAAGTATGAGAAGGAGCGCTATCCTGCTGATGAATTTGCCCTCTCCTGTGGTTTGTAATGAAATGGGTAGCACAAATGTCTTGATACCTCAGGCTGATGATGTTGCCATCCACTCTGCAAATCTCTCGCACGCCCCCATACTGAATGTAACCCCGAACCATGAATTTTCCTTCACCACACTTGACTGATTTGTTTGAGAATCTTGGATCCATCCTCTGCTGTATGTGTAATGATTGGAATGCAGTTCAACAGATGGTTACTGGAAAAATCGACCTTCTGCCACTTTTCTAAACGATCAACTAGACGTCAAGTTATTATTTGCTGCTCTTACAACTGGGATTGATGACAAGACTTTTGCCAGGTAGTGTATATGAAATTCTAGAATCTGCGGGTAAAAAAAATATTTTAAACCGAGAAATTCTCCTTAAAAGTAGTCCAAAATTAAGCTTTTAACAAAGCATATTACTAAACAAAAATGAAGTTTGAAAAATTATGATAGATACTAATGATTTTTGGTATAAAAGATTCAACATTCAATATATTTTTTGACAATGCTCATGCCCAAAACATACCCACGCAAAATAAGACTGCTTTTGTTGTCCAGGGTCACAAATTAAAAACTATTTATTTGAAGTATAGCATGAAGTTATAATTAGTTAAAATTTTTAGTCTGAACTCTACTGGCATAGCTCACATAAAAATGACAAATTTTAATTTGTGTTTTGTTTTTTTAACTCACCCCCAGGCAATTCATATTCATGGCTCCGAAGAGAAATGAAGGGTCTAGTTGAGACCAATTCAGGGCATCATGAACATTCCACTTCATTTATTTTTTCAGAAAATGACTCATTGTTTTGCTAAAGATGAACCTTACTTGTCGGCTTGAGTCAAGTAGATTAAAATATGCTTAAATATGAATTCTGGGACATCAAGATTGGTCTAAGTTGACCTGTTAACTCACATGAGAAACATTCTGGAATGTGTCCTCCAAACCATAAAAAAGGACAGAAAGTTATCTTTGTGATCAAATAATAAGACATTTTCAAGCAATTTTTATTTGAAAGGTTCTGTGAAGTACTTTAAAATGTGCCTTTTGTTCAATGTGTGACATAATATCAACTGAAACATGAAGACAGGGTGGGATATGGAGCATGGGACCCTTTAAAAAAAAGCCAATGGCATTTTGTTTTGAGAGACTGAGCTCAAGCGCATCAAATTAAAAAACTAGCGTCAGATACTATAAAGGATTTGATTGGTCAGGACATTAGAAGAGAAAAGGAAGTAAAATAATATTAGATGATCCATTTTGGCAGAAGTGACGAACTGCAAGCTTTGGATGTTGTTTGTATCTTCTAAATATGGAAGTTGTCACTGTTTTAAGCACACTTGCTT